>NW_024868611.1:134052-134884 GCF_013358625.1 Macadamia integrifolia | reverse complement strand
GTGTTGTTGAAATTTGAATTCTTTTTTAACTTGGTTTGCTGAAAGATTGTTGTTTTGAATCTTGATCTTCCCTTCTACTTTTTGTACTTATTCATTACTGTTGCTGATCTCTCGATATATTCAATGAGATTGTTGTTTCTTCTACTGCAGAAGAACTTGCCATTAAAATGACCATGAAGTTACCCAGAAATTGCTTCTGAACCTAATTTACCTGAACTAAATGGTGAATAGTGACACCCAAATCTCAATCCCCCACCCACCCTGGTCCTTTTCAGGCTACCTATGGATATTGTATTTTTTCTTTTCCATATCTTTGTTTCAGAGTAAGGTAGACTTCTCACGTTCAAGTCCTTTTTTTTTTTGGGGGGGGGGGGTAAAACGCACTGTTGAGTTGAGAGGTTTGTCGTCCAGAAAGAGAAACAAAAGAAGTGAAGAGGGTTCAACTAATTTAAATGCAGAAGCAGAGAGAGAAGTAAAAGAAAGAGGCAACTTAAGGAATGCTTAATATAATTTAGGGCGAGAGAATGCTACCTGATAGCGCACATACACACCAGTTCCCACAGCCAATGGGAGGGTGCATGTGAGCATCTTCAGTGTGGGGTAGCGCTGTCTTTTAGCACCTAATGTGTCTTTGTGCAGGTACACACTATTGGGTAGCGTTCTTTCTTGGGTAAATTTGTGGTGTACTGGGTACCCAGGACCCAAAGCATTGCAAGTTACCAATGGCATGCCATTGTGGGGTATCTGTTTCATCTACAGTTCGGATAGATGTTAGAGGTAGTTTGGGAGTCTTATCATTGGGTTTTGGTTTTGGTTTTTCTTTTTTTTTTTG
>NW_024868611.1:21046-134031 GCF_013358625.1 Macadamia integrifolia | reverse complement strand
TATTTTTTTGGGGGAGGGGCATACTCTTTCATGTAGTTTTATTTTATTTTTCTACTCCCTCGGTTATCTTCTTTGTGGTATCTCTTCTCTGATCAGAAGTTAAAAGAGTTTCTTTTTGTTGTGTGAATCATACACCGATATTGAGTTTGATGATGTTTTATGCTTTATTGCTTCATATAAATTTTTTACTTCAATAGGAAAATCTTTAGCTAAATATGGAGATTACTTTTATATATGGAGTCAGTACACTGGTTACTGGTGTTTTGGCATAAGTGGTTCTTTTCCAGTTTGTAACTTTTTTACTATGACTAAGGAAATTCAATTTCAATTGGATGCCCATGTTAGCTGATTACCATTCAGCATTATCTCCAATTGAGCACAAGGCTACAAGATTTTCTTTTTTTCTGAGTGGCTATAATGGGACAGAACCCCCCCCCCCCCACTTGGTGCACTGCAAGATCAACTCTTCATAGGTGCTTGTAAAATTAAGCTGCTATTCTCTTCTTTTCTCTGTATTCATCAATAATCTTTGTTCCAGTTCGAACTAGTCCATGTACCTTTTCACCCTTTTAGAGCTAGATGTCTGTTTTCAGGTATACAGTGTATCCCTGGAAAACCTGTGATGTGTTGTTGTATAATTGTTTGTCTCCATCCTAAAGGTAGGTTATATGGCTGTTAACCTTACTTTACTTCTTAAATATCGTGGAAGGATATAGTAGCCATTAACCAATGATCCTCTATGGATTCTTCATTGTTCAAATGTCCCACCAAGACATTGGTCCAGTTTATCATCATTGGCTGCTCCTTGGATGGGTATACCCTAAAAGCTACACGAAATGGATCTCATTAAGTACAATGTGCAGCACAACAACCATTTAGACTAAGCAAGGCCACTATTTGTTACAGCACTCCATGTTTCATAAGACCCACTAAAGAGGTAGCCACCGATTGAATATGTGGATCAATGAGCAAACTTCTTGAGTCAAAGAGAGGGGAAACCAGGGAAGAAATCAGAGTAGCAATGGGGATAGGAGAACACACCTTCACACACTCACAGAGAGCTTAAACCAATTCTCGCTCAACTTCAGTTTTGTCTCCTCAATCGGTTACAAGCAAGTATTTACAGAAAAAACTAAACACCTACTCAGACTTTAAAAAGGAAACAAGTGCTAGATGGAAATTAGTTAAAAAATGAGACATCCTAAACCGACTCTATCTCCTACATTTCCAATTTCTGAAAATAAAAGACATAAAATAAACTGATAAATTACTTCCAACCCTTGTTGGATCAAAACCATGGTTTGGACTGGTTCTTCTTGGCTATTGGCTTCCAAAGCCAATCATGCTGGCCCAACCAGTCAAGTGCATCTGCATCAAGGATGGTATCGCCCATGCCCCCCCTATGCCCCACTTATTGACTGTCAGATCTCCCTTTCGACATCCCAGCCTGTCCACTACTACAACCCACTCTCTCCACTGTCACTACACCTTCTCTATCCCCTAGCTCCTCAGCTCCTCTGCTTGCTGCTGCAACCCATCGCTTCACCATCTTCCTATGTTTCTCTCTCTCACCCTCTCCCTGGTCTTTCTCACCCTCCCTGCATTTCTTCTGGTGTTCTATGCATCCCCCAACTTTCCCACTCCATCCCTGCTATCTGCTATTGTACGTTCTTCCCCATATCTCTCCCCTCAAAACCACCACAGGCTACCCTGTCCCACAGCCCACCACCGGTACACTCCTGGTGGCATCTCCCACTATGTTCATCTCTCTTTGCGTGCATCCCCTAGCTACCCTGACTTGCAGCCCCATCCTTGAACAATAGAATAACTCTAAGAGAGGCAAAAGGATTTTCCATCCTTAATAGAACAACAATTGTTGTACCCACAAAAAAAAAAAAAAAAAAAAGAGAACAACAATTGGGTTGCAGAGAACACCCATTACTATTAAGCTCCATGACCAAGAGAGACCCAAAAATGAAGCGATAAGGAACAACTTGATTTTCATACGTGTGGACCGGGTCCTGCAGTCCTGCATATGGATGGGATATTTTGGATATACTCTTCAACATTTCTTCCCTTCCCAGGACAGCCTATTTCCGTTCTGCTTAACATATATTATCAAGGGAGTGACTATAGGTTTTGAGACTCAACTATGAATGCGAAGAGAGGAGAAATACGAAACAGTGAGACTGGTGCAAGAAGGCAGCAGATGCAGGGTGATGGAGTCAAGACCAAGCCAAACTTAGTAACTTTTTTTTTTTTGGTCTCAAGAAGCAGATCTCCATTCAATTACGTAAATTGGATGAAATAAATTTTGCGATGAATTGACAACAGACAAAGCAATCTCTTAAACCCCTCGCTTTATTTGACTGACGTCCTTCTAGAAACATGGCGTTGAATCCACATTCCCCCTTCCCACTCAGGTGCCCGATTCTAAGAACCCCAACGCAAAGTAACAAGTTAAATGGAAAGCCGAAAGCGGCTTGGCAGAAAAATCAAAATCTAGCCAGCTAAAGAAAATTTAGAGAGCAACAACCCTTGCAGACCCAACAACGAAGAGAATAATAAAAAAGAACGGGTTCAGGGTGGATTACTAATTACCAATATAAGAATCACAAACAACGAAAGTGCAGGAGGAATCAAAGGCCTAACTGATTCAGAAGGGTCGTAGCTCTCCATGAACTGGTACCATCGTTTGGTTAGTGGGCGAGGAAGAACAGAGAGAGCAAGGGCATGCAGCCTGGGTCGCAGAAGAGAGAGAGAGAGAGAGAGAGAGAGAGAGAGAATAGAGTGGGCTGCAGCAGTGGATTAATTGAACAACTGAGATGCACAGAGGGAGATTGGATGGTCAGTAAGGTGGGGGTGTGGGGAGGCATGGGGGATTCCATCCTATCCTGCTCGCTCAGAGAACCTTTTCCCTAATTAAATATTCTAAAACCACTGAGCTATTGCTAAAAGTACATAAACTGTACTAAATCTGAAAGTGAAAAAAAAAGGGAGGGAAGGAATGAATGAATTTCATTTTCTTGCCTTCAGTTATTGTTGCTTTGCTCAAACTCATGCATCACTTCTTTTGCTCCCATATAGTTCCCTTCAGAAATCAGATTAGATGCCATAAACTCCAGGAAGCTTCATGTGATTTGTTTTAGTAATGGAATGCACTGCCTTTTCCCTTTAAAAAATATACTTGGAGCCTGTACATGGCTAGAAAGTGGATATGCCTATGGTGAGCTGGCAATTTGAGAGATTTCAGCCAATTTGCGCATAGGATTTAGAAACTTTTGAAAGTTGTGTAACCCAGTTTGCTACTTGGATATTCAAGATGGTCACAACATCCATTTTGGCTGACTCCGAAATTGAATTGTAAATGCTAAATCCTTGCTCTAAATTTTGTTTCTGTATTTGGATGAGATCTTTCATCCTTCTCTATCAATTGTATATCTTTAATCCTTAATGTAAATCATTTAGACTAAGGCCATCTTTGCTCTTGCTGTGTTTGGCAGCCGTTATCATTTACCAATTTTCTTCCTTCAGTCAACTCAACTCCACTCCATCCAACTCAGCCTTATCCCAACTAAAAGGGGTTGGCTACTTGGATTGTTTTCTCCATTTAGTTCTATTCAAAATGATACTTGTTACTATTTACTAGTCCTAAGTTGTGCATGTCTTTCCTTACCACTTCTCCTAAAGTCGTTTTAGATCTACCCTTGGCACTTTTTAACTCCTTCAATCCAAGTCAAATCACCCCTAAATACAGGAGCATTCAATGGCCTCCATTGCACATGTCCATGCCACTGTAAACGACTTTCTTGCTAATGTAGATCAAAGCATTAAGAAGAACTAAAATATAATTCAGGAAAAAAACACTGTTCATGTGAACTGTAACAAGAGTTACTGTTCACGTGAACAGTGAGTTGGGTCCATAATTTCCTATTTTTATTTCTGATTTAGTTAAGTTTGTGCTTTCTGTTTTGTCTTGGACAGAAAGCTACAAGGACAGCTTCTAGAAGACTGAGATTTGTTTCCTTTTTGTAATTAGTAGCTTGTCTTTACTTAGTCCAAAGACAAGCAATAGTTACTCGTTTTAGGAAATCTAATTTCTTTTGTTTCCTTTTTGTCTGTTTCTATTTTGGAGGCAACCTTTCCTGGCCTATATAATTTAATCGACCCCTCTAGGTCTCCCAACTATTTAATGAAGATTGGAATCTTGCTTTGAGAAAACCATTGTCCTGAGAGAGTCTATGTTAGGTGAGATGCCTAGGTTGAGTCATGAAATTGCCATCTATCCGCAAACCCTTTCTATCCATCGATCCCTTCTCTTCTCCTATCTTCAGTTCTCTATTTTGTATCATTACCTGAGACCAAGTGAGACCTATTGAAACCCTCTTTGTAGTCTTCAATTGATTATTGTTGTTGCTGCTGATTTGAGACACAAACTGGCTTGCGGTTCTGTGTATCTCCAGAGTTCCTACTGCAACTTCGATTCCCCTGATCTGAGTATCTAACCATCAATTGTAGCTGATATTTGGAGGCAGGAATTCATACATATATACTTCTCCTTGATGCTGTTCTGGTGTACATCTGATGGCTGGGTTTGTCTGCAGCACATTGCATACTCTACAGCACGTTACTTACTAATATCTGAACCTACTTTCTAATTTCATGTCCTGATCATATGTCAGCATCAGGCGATCACATTAAGCTGAGGTTTGGAGGGTCTCAACACATTAGGACCCAAGTTGGAGGGGAGTTTGAGGCCCATCAAGTGGCTGTTTGTTGGTGTTCTGGTTATCTTCAAATTTCTGGGTTTCAAGGCCTTACTACTGCCTGCGATTGACCAACCTTAGTGTGATTTGTTTGCTGCCTATATGTATATATCAGACCTGGCTTATATACTGTGTTTACAGTCTGAGGACAGTGTAGCCTTATGTATAGTCTTTACTTGCTGTTGGTAGCTGTTCTATACTGAGACTGAAGTTAATGTTTTGAACTGGTTGTATTTATGATCCTATTTTTGTGTTGTCACTTGTGAGTTGGCCTTAGATTACTCACAACTTATCATTTAGCAGAGCTACCCTTAAATTTAACTCAAATTTGTTCATTCCTTATTTTATCTTTTCTAATTTTACCACTCATCCATCTCAAATCCTCATTTCAGTTACACTAAGTTTTTTTTATATATATTGTTTCTTCACCTGCCCAACACTCAGCTCTATACATCGTTGCTGATCGTATAACTGTCCTATAGAATTTTTGTTTGAGTTTTGAAGGAATACATCAAGCACACAACACTCTGGATGCACCTGATATAGATAGGGCTCTCAAAAGGTGGGCTCAAACTGACCAAACCATGGTTCAATTCTGTCTCAAGTGTGGACCTGGTTTAGCCCCACTGAGCCAGCCTTGCTGGCACCCAATTTTGTTCTATCCTGGTCCACCTTTGCAGCCATGGAACCAACATATCAGCTCCACATTATTGCAGTGTTTTAGTTCCTATTTTGGCACTCTAGAAGATCCTTCAAGGTGCCATCGATCCAGCCTGTTGCAAGTTGTCCAGAAGTTGCTATTTTGGTGCCTGCAATCTCTCCACAGCTGCTGCCTTTTGTCTTTTATGTGTTTGACCAGTCAAACACCAAGTTGGGTGTTGTACAAGTCTTCTAGAATGTTTTCCTATTGTCCTTTGTTAGTTTCTAAGAGTACAAGTCAATAGTTAGTTACAAAAAGTCATTAGTTTCTATTTTACGTTAGTTTCCTTTCTTAATATGTTTCTAATTTTTAAGGCTGTGCTTAGCCTATTGAAGGGAGACCATTGTAATCAATTGGACAAGTTAATGAAGATTCGTTTTAAGATGGCTTATGTTTTGCTGTGGGATGCAATTGGGTCTTGAGGGGTGAGATGCCCAAAACCCATCCTTCTTCCCCCTTCTCAACCACTCCATTAATTATATTTTCCTTTTCTTGTTTCTGTTTTACATTAGTTATTAAGTGTAAGTTAAAGCTTGAAATCAGCCTTGAAAATCAGCAACCATATGAGATTGAAGATCAGCAATCTACAAAGCAGAGTCAGGGTTTTGACCCTAATCGATTTTCTCAAGAACTCTCAATCTGAAAGTCTGATTCCAAAACCCTTTGGAGGGTCTATTGAAGGCATCAAGAGGCCCCACTCAACCAGCACTACACCGCTTGGGAGGACTCCTCTTGAAGCCGCAGGTTTTCTCCTTCAATCCTGTGAAACCCTAATCTGAGTTCCGCTCTGGAAAGCAAATGGTTTCTCAACTACTTTGCGGAATTCAACCAAATTTGGAGGATAGTATGGGGATATTAGAGGCCACATCCATACCAAATTTCAGGCTCATTTGAGCTACGGTTTGTGAGTTCTCTAATTTTCTCTATTCAGCCAGAATTTTAGATCCTGCTTGGGATTGGATCACTGTGTGATCTAGTCTTACATCAGCACCCTTTCACTTCATCTATTTATTTATTATTGAACCTGGTTACCTAAAAATTTCACTCTGTGGTATCTTCTTATCATGAATTGTTGCCTCACTTTAAGTCCTATTCTTACTAAAGTTACACACCATCTACTATGTTTTAGTTATAATTATTTTAGAACATTGTTATTCCGAGGTTGATCACTATAATTCCAAAACTTTATATTTATCCATGCATTTGTTTCACCAACCAAAACAGTAGCATCAACAAAAATCATACACCAAAGTATTTGATCTTGAATGTCTCTAGTTAGCTTGTCTATGGAAGGCACAAACAAATATGGGTTTAAAGCTGATACTTGATGTAATTCAATTATAATAGGAACTTCATTACACCCCCACCCCACCCCCACAGCTCAAAAAAAACAAAAAAAAAAGTTTCTTACGCTAGTACTGACACCCATTATAAATATCTGTAACTATGTCCATATATTTATTTGAAACTTTTTTCTTCTCTAATATTTGTCAAATTAACTCTCTGGGGATTCTATGATAAGGTTTTTTTTTGAACTTCAATAAAGACCATTTGGAGATCCTTCTTACATCCTCCAAGGACTCCTATCATAAGATTTTCAAAGTCAATAGATTTTGTGGTTGATCTTCCTTGCATAGATCAAATTGGTTATTTGATATATTAATATCCTGTATCAAGCAGGTTTCAATCATTTTCTTCCATAATTTTGTAGTGTGGCTCACAAGTTTTATTCCTTTATAGTTATCACAGCTTTGAGTATCATCTTATTTTTACAAGTCAGAACCACAATATTTCTCCTCCACTTATCCGGCATTTTTCTTCCTTCGGAGTCAGAAATATTAGATGTTGAAAGGTTCAATTTGATCCATCCTCTTAGTATTTATTATACCCTCAGCATCAATGATTATTACTTGGGAGCTCACCTAAAGGTGCGCGTAGATGTTTTGATGGTTTGGTCAGAAAAGTATATCCAACACATGCTGAATCTAGTTTTTCACCCGCTTTCGGAATTCAGACAACTCATAGTAGGTGGAAGTAATATTGATGACACTCCTCTTGTAGCAAATGCCTGGGATAAATGTGACATCATGGTCTGATTCTGGTTTCCTTTGCTGTTGTTATGGGAACTTTCTCTTCTCTTTGGAAACCCGTGGTGCCTAAAAGATTTAGAAAATAATCAACCCACTATGTAATCAATACATTCTCAATCAATTCTAATCTTATCCCGGAATGATCTACAGTTCCTTAACAATATATGATGGACCAATCTCATGATGCTGTTCCTCCGACGGCCCAAGTTAAGGCTACACTACGTCTTGGCTTAGAAACTTATTCTGTGAATGCAACCAAAGGCATCCTCTCTGAACAGCTGGTTTCAATGAAGGAGGAGAGCATGAGTATACTGAAGGACTTCATAACGAAACACAATGTTCCTAATGATGTCCCTGAGGAAGCTGTGGAGGATTCTTCTGAAGATGATGGTGAAGATCTTGAGAAGCCTCCTGTAAGACCCAAGAAGCGAAAATGACATGATTTCCCGCACACTCAAGAATTTGTATGGCCTTCCTGTTTGGTTACCAAGAAAATTATTGTAAAAGAAAAAATAAAAAAATTATGGAATCTGTCACAGGGAGTAACTTGCATCTATAACATTTAAAAACGTAGTCCTCAAATGGCTCTTGTTTAGACATTCATGACCATTTCTTGTTTCCTTTCTCATTTTTGCTTAGTAAACCAAGTACAAGGACAAAAGTATATATGATTTTACTGTTAGTCTGCCCTGATTTCTCTTCCAAGAGAAGAGAGGGGGGGGGGGGGGGAGGAATAGAAAGACAGCTGAAGATTTTTGGTGAACAGGTACATGAAGAGATAGTCTGATGAACAAGCATATGGCTTAATAGCTGGTTATAAATCCATGGCTAAGTATCTGTTTACAAGAAGTGAGGCCCTTCACTACTGCCTTCTTTGATTTATAGAATAATGTTAGAAAAAGAATAACGTAATCAGCCAGTGGATAACTGGAATGGTATGCTTCATTGCCTCCATTTGACTTGTCCCTTTTGGACAAACATGGTAGGATGTTTCAGGCAGTTCGACCTTGCAAGGGTTTGTAGTGCCTCAGTTTCAGGACTAATCATATCTTATTATAACTCTTACCATCACCGGAATGGAGAATGTTTACTGAGTCATTTATGAACCTCTTTGTTTATGTATCTCTGTTTTTGTCATCATTGTGTTCCATTCTAGTGGGCAACTCAAGAATTGCATTTTAGCTTCACTTTGTGGGATGGCTTTGGTGTTTCAAAGCATTTTCCTTCAGTGTTGCCTCAAGGATGGCCTCCAATTAAGACCTCCCTGTCTTTGTAAACAACAGTTTGAAATAAACTCAGTTCATCACCCCTTTCCAAGACATGATTCCTGGTAGCCGAGTCGAGTTTAATTTTCAGCAATAATGGTTGAAGTTTCTAAAGCAATGTTTGAAGAACCATACTGGTAATTGATATGAGATCGGGAAAAAGCTACTTTGTTCATTGAAGCCATTGATTCGTGATTGTGAAATCAAAAGCACTGATTCAGGCATCTCACCGTGTCCTGCTTGAATAAATATGTGTCAAACTGGTCTCATTATGTTCATCGCATGCTGTGGAAGAGTGTGGTTCTAATAACATTGAGTGAGAAGTCACAGTCAAATTTGCTTCCATCTGCTATAGTTTTCTGGCCAAGATCATTGTCTTTTCGATTGACAATGGATGGACATGCTCATCTCATCCCTTAATCTGGTCTTGATACTAACATGTATATTGTTCTGGATACCTGAACCGCAAGATATATGTATTAGAAGTACAAGGAAATTGCTAGGGAAGCTAGCCGTGTGTTTCTTGTTTCTGCTACTGTCGCGACCACCGCCGCTGCTGCCTAACCAGATAGTAAAGAAAGTATTGCTTAGAAGCTCAAGAGTTATGGAATCCTGAAATACTCACATTTCTGGTTATTTTCATATTTTTAGCTGGTGGGACTTCAACAAATGTTATCAAACATGAGCGGGTCATTAGAGAAGTTTGTTGGCCTGACTCTGATCACTTTCAACTTGGATATTTGATCTCCCACTTCCCATTTTTATGTAGATGTTAGAATTGTTAAACCACTATAAATATTTTTCAACGATCATGATGCATTTAAGGGACATTTAGCTTCAAATATGAGTAATTTCACAACACTTATCTGTAAGGATTTTATTTCAAAACTTTCTTTTCACTAGTCAATAACCTCCACGCCTAAGTCCAAGAAACCAATTCCGCTTACCTCTTTATTTGTTCAAATCTTTCCCAACATGAAAAAGGGGTTTTCACCCCTTGTTTTTAATTTTTCTTTTGTTATCAATTTAATCGAGAAACAATCTCTCGAAGAAGTGGGGGTAAGACTGTGTGCATTATGGTCCTCCCCAGACCATATAGTGGACGGAGCCTCCTACAAATATTTAATTTATTTATTTTTTTAGAGATTCCTACATTGGGTACACTTTTTTTTGTTCCCAATTTCAATAAAGTGAAACTTTAAGTACTATCCAAGAACATTCTCTTTTGTCCTTTTTTTCTCATTTTTGTTAAGAAAAAAACATGAATTAACTAGAAAGATAACTTAACACATCAATGTTTGAGCTGGTGTTCGAGATTTGTGTTTGTTAGTCATAGCCATTTGTGCTATCCTACGCATTAGAAGTACCACTTCGTTGTTAGGCATGGGATAAAAAATGGGATATAAACAAAAAAATATTAATATCCATAAAAAGGGGGATTGCACTCCAAGGCCATGATGTGGTACTACTATCAGAAAGTAACGTTCCTAATTCTATCGAGTCACTCCAAATTACCCCCAGGCTCCATCCTTCCTCCTTTGCTCGCTTTACACCATAATGAAGGTTTTTGCAGTTGACATCGATGGTTTTTTCCATCATTATACAATTAGCACATAATGAGACACATTTTCTTAAACTAAAGATACAAGTAGCCCGAGTAGATATATTATTATTAGCACCAATCACACACACATAGATAAGATTTGGTGGGGCTAAGATAGGAAATTCAGGTATATTAATTGAAGTGAGCTGGGTTGGAGTCACCTATTGGATAAGGGAGTGACAAGAATGACAATCTATTGCTTCAGAAGATGTAAAATAGAGAGGATTATTACGATGGGACCAAATATAGTATAGCATGTTATGATAAAAGTACTAAAGAAATTATTCAAGTCGCAACCAGGAATTGTACCAGAATTAGAAAGATAAATAGTCAAAGCATTAAAAGAGTTAGCGGAGAAAGCTTCAGTTCTGAGACTCAAGGGGTTAGCTGCCCAGATTATTTTTGGGATTTGGAAGGAGAGCTTGCACATTTCTCATCATTATGTGAAAAATAGTGAATTTATTTTACCTAAGTTAAGGGTATGCCCAAGGTACATATCTTCAGTTATGGTTTTTGAAATTTCATTCTGCCTTTGTGGAATACTAAGCATAATTTTCGTATCGGCAACCAAGTCAAGATTCATACAAAGACCGCATAAATCTCAATCTTAAACATAGAATTTCTTCACGTGCACAAGTCTTCCACGATTTGAGTGGAAGGATTTTGGTGCTGATATTTTCAACCCAAATTGAGAATGACTCCTTACGAACAATCAAAGTTGTGTTGCCCTAATAACGATGCATCTTTTAATATTTGTCTAGTCATCTATTGTCAGTGTTTACTCAAGTAGGCTCAAGTCACTCAAGTCTTTGAAAATTTATTTGTTTTCTAGAGGGTGTTAAAAATGATTTACGGTATTCAAGTTTAAAACCACATTAGTCTCGACCCTAATAAAGTAAGGCCATTATCTTTTACTAAAAGGTGGAAAAAATATAATTGTATGTTTAGCTACTGTATAATACACATTAGCTTTTTTTTTTTTTTTTTTTGCTAGAAGATCAGATTATATTAAAAGGAAAATAAAAAGAGAAATATATTACAAGAGCGGGCTAAGAGTCTCCACCTTCGGCAAAACCATCAACAAAGACTCAGACCCACTATCTCAAAATGTTTAGGAATCTAAATCTAGAGCGACCATCAATGTCTAATTGCAGCTCTCTAGCCATGTGAGAGGGGAGCTGCACATCATCGCTGTCAAATCCTGCCTTTGCCGCATCCTTGGCCAAAAAATCAGCCACAGGGTTTGCTTCTCTGAAGCAGTGAGATATCTTCCATTCAATGGAGTTAAGGTACTCTGTAAGTGCAGACCATTCATGAAGGATGACCCAGGGAATGAGTCTATACTGAAAAATGAAGACCACTGCCGAAGAGTCTGACTCAATCCACAGACGATTGATGTTCATATCACACGCTAGCCACATACCCTTTATAATACTCCAGATTTCAGCTAAGAACTAGTTGAAATTTCCAAATAGAAATTGAAGCAGCGAATTATCCTGCTATCACTATCTCTAAAAATTCCGGCTCCACCAGCTCTTCCTGGATTACCAAGCGAGCATCCGTCCATGTTGAGCTTTAGCTAGGAGGGGGAAAGGCTTACACCAGTGCACCTCCAATATAGATCGCTCTCTGTGATGGGAAGAGGAGAGGTTGAACTTTCTGCAGATAAATAAATCAGCTGCATTTCTAGGAGAGATTTTCATGTGGGAGCATATGAAGCTAATTTCCCCTCGAATGGCACTAACAATCCTAACAAGACTGCGAGCATTCCCCTTAAATCTTCACTGTTTTCTTTCAGACCAGATAACGTCAATTACAGAGAGAAGACTGATCTCCCAGATGTTTTTCAAGCACCAACCTCGAGCTTTATTCTTCCACCAAACAATAAGAGCATCCGTAGAGATACAATTTGGCCAGGAAAAATTAAAAAAATCCAAAACACCTTTCCAAATTCCAATAGAGAGATCGCACTCAAAAAATAGATGGGCAAAGGATTCAGATGACGCACCACACAGATCACATTTAGAAGAGAGAGGGATACCTTTAGCTTGAATCATATCGTCAGTAGGGAATTTGCCGTAGACCCATCACCATCCCAGCATGGAGAGTCTCGGGGGAATGAATTCGCCCCAAATCAGCCCCAACCAGGGAACTACAGGAGACCAAGATCTGAGGCCCTCCCAGGTAGACTTTACAAAGAACACCCCCATCGTATCAAGATCCCATAGACAATGATCATTTGAGATTGAGGAGGGCAGCTTAATTTTTTTAATAATAGCAAAAGCATCCTTCAGCATAGTAGAGTCAACATGTGGAAGACATCACTGATCGTTCTCTATGAAATCTGCTACAGAGTGATTTAGAGATGAGAAAACCTCATCAGGCAGCCCAGACAACTCTCTAATATATTTTTTGCCCCACCAGGTAGCACGCCAAAAATCAATGCTATGCCCCTTGCCAATAATCCATTTTTCATTAGCTGTCACAAAAGACCATAGTCTCTTCACTCTCGGCCAGATAGAGGATTTTTTGTAGCCACTTTTAAACTCTCCAAAACTAGAGATAAATCTAGCTCTGATCAGAGAACTCAGCTACGAGTCTTCATTTTTAATTTTCCAGGCGAGCTTTGCAATCAAGGCCATGTTCACATCCCTAAGTCTTCTCAGACCAAGGCCGCATTCCTTCTTTAGTTTGCGTACAAGATCCCATCTGACAGTGACAGCTTTGGAGGTGTCTATCTCCCCAGTCTAGATGAAGTTTTGCATCCAACATTCTAGCTGTTTAATTAAGGGGGAAGGCCACCAATATACAGAGAAGCTATGCAGGGGCATTCCAGAGATTACAAATTTTATTAATTCAACCCGACCAGCCATTGAAAGAAGCTTGCCCTTCCAACCTTCAAGCTTGCTTTTAATTTTATCCTTCACGGGAGAAGAGGGTCGCGCTTAACTCTGCCATGAAAGATCTCCACACCCAAATATTTGGTTGGAAAATTACATGTAGGAATATTTAATTCCTCTACTAGCCACTGCTTCCTGATTGGAGGAATTCGACCCAAGAACAGTTTGCTCTTTTCAAGATTGAAAAATTACCCAGAACAATTTTGATAATAGTCTAAAAAGGTCTTGAAGTTTCTAATGTATTTCTTGGATGCATTCGAAAAATGAATACATTGTCTGCAAATAAAAGATGAGTCAGAATTTCTACCCCTTGAGGACCAGCAATGGGCTTAATAAGGCCTTTTACAGCAAGCTCCTTAAGACCACGGCACAAAACTTCTTCAGCAATAATAAAGAGAATGGGGGAGATAGGATCTCCTTGCCGCAAGCCTCTACTGACTGGGAAGAAAACGATAGGCCCCCCATTTAGAAGGACTGAAATATGAGCAGATTCTAATAGGGTGTGGATCCAGCCAATCATAGTGTTAGAGAATCCAAACTTGTGCAGAACATTAAATAAAAAAATCCCAGGATAGGGTATCAAAGGCCTTTGAGATATCAATCTTTAAGCCAAGGCCTCCTCCTCTAGCAGAATTACTTAAGAGGTTAGCTAGCTCATAAGCTAAACCAATATTCGTCTGAATAAATTTGCCTTTCTGGAAGGCACCTTGCTCAAGGGAGATAAGCCTAGGGAGGAGAGAAGGGATTCGAGAGGCCATAATTTTTTATAGAACCTTGCAGAAAAAATTCTCCATGCAGAGAGGGAGAAATTTCCCAAGGGTTCTAGCTCCATCTACCTTAGGAATTAAAAGCAAAAAATTATTATTAATTCCTTTTGGAAGAATACCTGAAGAGAATAAGCCCCTCACAGCTCTGCAAACATCGAAGCCAATAATCTTCCAGCAGGTCCTGAAGAATATTCCTGAAAAATCATCTAGACCTAGAGAGCTATTAGGGTCAAGATCCCAAACCGCTCTCTTGATTTCATCTTCCAGAGGAATAGAATCCAAAACCAGGCGATTAGAGTCCTGAAGAAATCTAGGGATGCAATTAAATAAGATAGGATGGCTGGCTAGGTCCACGCGTCTGTGAAAGTCTTCATAGAACTGAGCAATATGGTTCCCCAGAAGACCCTGATCAGAAATAGTCTCACCATCTTCTTTTTTAATGCTAGAAATGTAATCTGAGCCCTTTTCACTTTGGCCATGACATGAAAAATTCTGGAGCATTTATCACCATTTCGAAGCCATCTTATTCTGGATTTTTCCCGACGCAGCTTCTCCTGGTATTCAGAGGCTTTCAACAATCTTGTTTTGGCGTCAGCCTCGAGATCAAATAACTCCTCAGAACGCCCCTCTTCCTCAATTCTTTTCTGAATTTGATCTAGTTGAGATTGAGAAATGGAAACCTCATGGTCTAGGTGAGGGAAGGTCTCTTGCGACCACAGTTTCATAGCAATTTTTAATCTTTTAAGCTTCTAGCCTAGAATAAAAGTGTGTGATCCAGTTACACTCGGCCTCCAAGAATTATGAACCATATCAAAAAAACTAGGATGCTCCATCCAAAAGTTATTGATGCGAAAGGGACAGTTATGAGGTTTTGTGGTTATGCCCGAACATACAAGCAAAGGCACATGGTCAGAGACCACTCATTGGAGGACTTGCTAAGAACAGTTATCAAATAAATCCATCCAAGCTTCATTCACAAAAGTCCTGTCCAGGATAGCCGATACGTTCCCTCTTCTTCTGTTATTTGACCAGGTGAATTTTCTACCAGTGGACGGAGCCTGAATCATTGAAGTAGCATCAACCATAGCTCTGAATTCAGTTGCCACCCCTAAGCAGAATCTTCCCGGCCCCTGCCTTTCATGATCAGCTAGGACTGCATTGAAGTCACCAGATCATTCTTGGATTACCTGACATACCTGCAGCCAAGTCCGTCCAAAGCAATTTGCGCTCAGCTCTCAAGCATTTAGCATGAACCACCGAGAGCTCAAGACCTGAACCCTTCCAATCCAAGAACAGAGAAATCTGTTGATAAGACGTGGAAGTAACCCGTGGAGTATTTGTGCCCTGTCTCCAAATCACCCAAAAATTGGGGTTCATATTAGGCCTATCATTGGAAATAACATTGGCAGAAAATCCAAGACTATTAAAAAACAACTTCAGAAACTTAGACACTGGGAGCATAGGTTCAGCCAGACACACCAAGTCTGGGTAATGAGCTTGCACTAAGATTCTTAAGGCCACCTGAGTAGCAGCCTTCTTCAACCCGTGAATGTTCCAAAACAACACACGCATGGTCACAGGTGGGCATTTTTGTGATCAGTGCTAGACTGATCCTTCTTACTCCTCTGCTTTCCCCCCTTTTTTTTCCGCTCTTGGGTCCACCCATTCTAAGCTTCCTCTCTATGTGTCGCCGTTGCGTCAACTCTCCCAACACCTTCCATTGCAGAAATTGGAGGAATAAGGCCACGCTGATCAGGTTGGGCAGCACATGGTTGACTCACCCTGTGGGGAGGGGCTGCTGGGTTAGCCTGCCTGAGGCTTCGGTGAACACGACCCATAGCTTGGTCTGTCCCCTACGTTGCATCTTCATGAGGGATGGCACCTTCATCTGGATCGAGGTTGTATGAAAAATGGATCACGCCTGGATCCAGGTCCGAACCCACTTGATTTGACCCATCCCTGGCGCCTAAGAGCACTTCTAACCATGGCTGGATATGAAGATTTGAAGTAGAGTTTAATATAGAGTCAATCTCTCTATTATTGGCTGTTACATTCTCATCCGCTCCAAAAGGGGAAGGCCTTCTTGACTAAGGTGTACAAGATCTCTCAACGGACTGATTTGTGATCGAATTCAAATCCCTGGTATCATCTCCTTCTAAATTAGGAATATTCGCACAAGAATTCTATCCTCGTTCCTGATTTGGCTCGCCACCACTATTTCTGGCTTCACCACCGAGCGTTGCTGCTCTTCTTCCTTATGGCCATCTCTTGTAGTAGGAATAGTGGAGTCATCGTCATAAATGGCTCCCGGGATACCCCCAACCTCTTACGGCACGTCTCTCATATCATAAGCTTTTTTTTCTCTGCAATCTTCAATCACATGTCCTATTTTTTTTGCAGTAGCCACACTTACCCAATGAATCTTCATAAACAATGGGTTATGTGAACCAGAAGAGATTAGTGGAACCAGGTTGACGGCGTTCGACCTGGATCTCTTCTAGTCGATCCCCTCCCGTCTCCATCTCAACTAGTACTCTAGCATAATTTCCAAAGACCATGTTCTTAGTGCGGTGATCTAGCGTAATAGGGCGACCAACCGCCTTTGCCATCGTCAAAAGCACCTTTTCGTGCTAGTTTCAAGAGGTAGATCAAGGAAGCGAACCCAGACCAAGGATTTGTTAACATATTTTTCGTTCATATTAAAGTCTGGATGTCATCTCTGAAATCGCAGGTATTGCTTTCCCACACAGACAGGGCTTCTTCTCCACATAGAAGCCATATCACCATCAGAATCAAACTAGAAAATTATGAAACCTTTGCTCATCGGCACCATCTTCACATTCCCCTTTAAGTTCCATGATTCCTTCACTTGCCGTCGCACTTCATCTAATGATAAATATCTGAAGTTTAATTTACCAATCAAGGCAAAGTGATACCTGGATAATCTGTCCTCGTACTCATCCTGCAGAATAGTAACTTTGGTGAATCTCCCTGCATTTATCGGCTCAGGAAGATCACTCACTTCAGGAAGCACTGAGCCAACCGCCCTTGCATAAGTTTTCCTAGGAGCAGGGTGAATCGAAGGCTCTCCACCTTCGTGAACAGCAACCACTGATTCCTCTTCAAGAGGTTGATCCACCTGCACAGGGAAACCTCCACCTGGATCTTGGCCATCCCCCAAAACACGAACCTCCTCAGCATCCCTATCTCCCTCTCCAGTCCCAACGCTCTCCATCCCTCCTCTTTCTCCTCTCAACTCTTCCATCATATAATACACATTAGCTTGTTTCTCTCAAGCACATAAAAAAGTTTCCCTACATCAACTCTCTTGACGTATTTGACTTTATTAAATATGTAACTATTGACTTTCACATAATATATGATATTCTTAAGACATCTTCTCAAGCAACAAATTATATTGAAACATTGTCGTCAAAATATTTTGACTATAAATCCTATTGTATTCCACTATAAGTCTTCGAAATATCAATTTTACATGGCTAAAAAACCTTCATTTCCTTTAATGCTCTTGAAATAAATTATGATCTTGCACTATCTTGGTATTATCTGATTTGACAATTTTTATCACTTGCAATATCAAGTTCAATATGTTTTCATCCCAGTTTACTTGTGATAATGCTATTTCTCTTTCAAATAAAAGGTTGATTGCCAAATGAGACATTGTTATTTGAAAAGGTGGATGTAACCCAGTTGAGTTTCCAATCTAAAACATGATTTTTGACATGTGATAGAATGATTGAAGCATAAATCTCATTGGGATACATAATACATCTTTCCTGCTAATGTGTCAATTGTGGAAGAAAAAAATGAATCCTTCCATGTGCTAAAATCAAATGAACAAAAATGGTTTAAAATGACTATTAATTAATTCATTATGAACTAATGCAAAAAAGATGGACATTGTGCAATAGCTATTGAGGTATCCAATTTAAGTTTTAAAATTGAAGACAAAAGGGTTGACGTTTCTGGTAGACACAGACCAGTAACCTTACCTGCTCTGCACACAATATCTACCATTTGGCATATACGATGAGATTAAAATTTTATGAATATATAGACCTCAAGGTTCCCTTCTGACACGTTAAGTTTAACTAAAATAGAGTTACAAAGTAGCAGAACAAAGCGTTGAAAAATCTAGAATTACCAAAGTTGTGCGTAGATAGAAATGGGACCATGAATGATCAAAATTAATATTGAAATTTAACACATAGTCAATCGTCTAAATGACACAGTTATAGGGGTATTTTGAACTTGATACCTTCTTTTAATTGTCCCTTGCCTTATTCCTAGAAGTTATTTAAGTTAAGGGCAAAAAAAGTTTCTAAAAAATAATTTAAATAAAAAGACTTATTTTCGTGTTATTATCAAAAGTTGTCATTATTTTGCACATTTTCTTATTACACATGTGAAATGACGATATTTATAAAAAAAGGTAGTGGATTACACTAAAATGGCTAAAAAAATAAGATAATAAATTATTTGATACATAAGGGGGTGTCAATCATAAAATCTCTTTTCTAAATATCCAATGATTAGAATTGTGACCTCACCATTTCATTTGGCATAATAGGTGCACGTATCAAGTAAAAAATTACATGGTTTATGCATATTAGGAAACATTTTTTTTTTTTAGTCAGAATTGGAAAACCTCTTATTGATATAAATTTTAACATTTGACTAATACCAAGTCGCTTCCTTGTTGCTTTTTTAATAAAAATAATCTTTGTTAAGTTTGGTGCTTATTGTCTTGATCGATTGGTGGATTTAGTTCAATGATTTAGTTGTCCACTAGATTCTTTTAATAGGAAAGTTGTGGAAACAGTGAAAGAGGTAGAGTCTTCCAAAGTGGTTGAAGTCTTCAAGTGAGGTAGTCTCCAAACATAATGAATCTTTTCAGTGGTGGAATATGAGTCCTATAAAAGGAGAGAAGTGTCTACCAAGAGGAGTAATAATGATCAAATTTAGAATCCAAGATGTGAAAAGCCAAGTGAGAGTCCAAGGGACACAACATAGGTGTAATGTAATGCCCCAACTTCCATAAAAGAGATACGAGGTTAATGGTCCAAGGATCATATCTCTTAGGGTTGAACCGTGAATCAATCAAATGATAAATAATAAGAAGAAAATTTTAAATCTATATTAAACATAATCTTAGAATAATAATAGCGGAAGTCTTCAAAATAATATTTAAAAGTCATAAAAATCTTCAATTAATCAAAATTCAATAATATCATCCACAATCTATTAAATACTTTAAGAAAATTATTAAACCCATAATTTGAATCTTTAAGACAAATAAAATGTTCCAGGATCAACTAAAATAATAAATGTTATACACATCCCCATCAATCTCTTGGTTCTCGCCACAAATCAGGATCAACTAAAATAATAAATTTTATGCACTTTTTCATCAATCTCTTGGTTCTCACTACTAACAAGCATGTCAGAGTGTTCTCCATCTGGGAAATAATTTGGGTAAGTTTCTGTGAAGAAACTCAGCAATTAAAACCACATATAATATCCATAAGTTTGAAAACATCGGCATAGAATGATAACACTTACAATAATTGTTACTTGTGCCTTAAAATTCTAATTTTAATGTACAGATGAGGCACTAGAGGGCACCAGTAGCAATGAATACTGGGTAGTAGCTGTTTTTTGCTGAGAAATGAAGGATGACCCCACTTGCACTTGCTACTCATGCCTTAATAATTGGAAGGGATTCCAGACATGGAAGAGAAAGTTAGTCCAAACCCTCACACCTCACAGGAAAATCCCCGAGCCTTAATAGTAAAATATAAAAGAGGTGGAGCCCACATACTGAAAACACCTTGGGAAGGCCCCATTCAACTTAAGGTATCTATTTCCACACAAGGGAGACCAATTCAGCCTTCACCGGTGAGTATATAGGCCAAAATCTAGTTATTTTGCCATAGGGCCCGGGTCCTCGCAACCGTGCGACCTTAACCCATCCACAATGATGGAACCAGATATTTGAAAGTTGATTAATTTATCGGGACAACCTGAGGTGGGCCCATTAGTGCCAAAGGATGAATTAATCCGGTAATGAGTGAAAACCCATTTTTTCCCAAAACAACCCTTAGTTAACTTAAGTGGCTATAAATAGAGACTCTTGCCATTCATTTCTCCACCTACCAAAGTAAAAGCAAGGAGAAGGAGAAAGAGAAAGAAGAATAAGGAGAAGGAGAGCAAAAGAAGAGGAAGGAAGGGAGCTAGGGTCTCCATCCTTTGAGGTAAGACCATTCTTTACCCCTCTCCACACACACACACGCCTCTCTCCTTCCATTTTCACTCTCTATTGAGCCAATGGAGAACTGCCCCAACCGATTCTGACCTCCCCACTTGTCAAAACTACTAATTGGGAGGGGGATTTGATGTTGGGGACTTTCCTTAGCAAGATTAATGGTTCAATTTGAACCCATGAACCCTCCCTAGTCAAACCACCACTTCAAACCCCAATTTGGGCAATATAAAACCTAAGAATGGAGAAATTGCCTAAAGTTTCCTAAAACCCACCTTCTCACTTGTCAAGAGTACCAATTGGGAGAGGGCTTTGGTGTAGGAGACTTACCCTAGCAAGGTGGGTGACTCAATTTGAGTCTACGAACTTCCCTTTAAGAAATTCCCACCTAAAATCCCCAATTTAGGTAACTAAACGCTAGAAATGGTGGGATTTGCACAAATCCTCTACACCCCACCATTCAAATCAAAATTAAGTTGGGAAAAATGAAATTAAATACATGTATAGTGGATTGTGGGGTGATCACATAAGCCATTGGTGGTCACAACATAAACCCTCAACCGAAATTCCCTAATTTAACTTAACCAAGACTTGAACTTTGGGGAATTTGGGTGCATTGTGTAAACCTATCTTAACTAACCCATTAATTATACTTAATCTAATCTAATTGAGGTGTGTGAACATCCCCCACATGTAAATCAACCCTATAATCATAAAACCCTCAATTTGGGAACGATTTCAAAGAAAAGGGAAATAGGAAATGAAGCTAGAACATGTGCCTAGGGTCTCATTTTCTTATGGATGATTGATTTTCTTAAAAATCGTATGTATCCAAGGAGTAGAACCAAGAAGTGATAGGACAACACGACACAAGGTCATCGGCTGTCCACCCACACTTGAGATTTAAGGTGAGGGAATTCGTGTGATTTTGTGGAATGTTTATATTATGATGTATATTTGGATGAGCATGTCAATTACATATTATAAATATATTCTTTAAGTGAAAGTGTATGTTGCATAATGATATGAGTTGTGAATGTGTATGTGTGGATGTGACTAGGATGCAGGGTAGCCAAAGGTTAGGTTTGGCACTGCATGCCCAGGGTGAGAGTGTCTGTGAGTGTGTTGTGGAGATTGGGATGTAGGGTGGTCAAAGGTTGGTTCTGGCATTGCATTCCCATAGTGTGTTATTGTGGGGTACAAGATGGCTGAAGGTTAGGTTCCGGCACTATACGCCCATAAGATGTGTGTTTGTGATGTGACACATACCATGATAAAATGCATTGGGTTAGGATAACCTCCCGGGTGCTACAATCCTTGTCAATAGGGGTTTATGTATTTATTAATCCTACCGTCCGATGGTCCAAGGTTAGGGATGATTTTCAGTGACTAAGGTGGTGGGGATGCCAGTGTCGTGATAAACCCTCACGCGATGTTGGATTTGGTGGTGGGTACACCCTACATGCGATGTTGGATTCAGTGTTGTGGTATTATGGGAAATTATTAATAGGAGCTTACCAGGTACCAAAGTAGCCATGTAGGGACCAGTATACTCCTGACTTGCAACTAGCTTATATCCTTGGGGATCGATAACATACATTCATGACTGGGGATATCACCTATGTTTGCAGTAGCACTGATACCCAATATGGACTTAGAATCTGTTGCTTAGAATGATTTGCTAATAACCGGATCATGTCATTGCATTCATCTAATTGCATTCATATTGGTTTGGTTGGACATTTATATTTATTGCATTTCACGAATTGTTTGTGAATGTTTATGTGTACCCCTCACTGGGCTTCATGGAAGGTCATCCCATTTGTTGCACCATTTTTAGATGTTGATTCAAGTAACCATCCAGAGTCTATGACTGAAGAGCCGACTCTCTACGATGGTGACCTTTGGGATGAGGAGCTAGTTATGCATGAGGACAGATGCATATGTGATGATTGTGCATTCGGAGCACGTTGAAGATAACAATATCATCTTCTATTTTTTATTCTTTTAGTACTTATCAGATGTAGCCCTAGGGGCATAATTGTAATTTTGATTCCACTGTGAAAACCTTATTCTTGATAAATATGGTAAATATCATTAGACATCACCAGTTATTATATTTTGATTATTATTATCTATGTGATTGTAGAATCAATTCATAACTTTATGAACTTAAAGTACTACATTGTGGATCCTAGATGGATTATGGACACGTGTGTTTATCCATGTCACCTGCCTCCAGGTGAGTGGAGGCGGGGTGGGACAATAATATCTTAAAACCAAATATGCAACATTTATGGTAGTTTACAAGGTCCAGTTATACCAGTCATGTACATTTAATTAATTCATTTACTTTGTTCCCTAGGTGCCCCATATGCTCTATGGCTTGTGTATATCATCCAGCATACTCTGTGGTCAATGCATATCTTAACACTCAAGTGGCAATTAAAAGCCAAGGTCATTTAGATGCCCCACATGCTCTATGGCTTGTTCATACGTCATCCCACATGTTCTGTGGCCAATGCGTATCTTGACATCCAAGTACCCAAAAATTATACATAATCCCCTTAAACGCCCCACATGCTTTGTGGTATGTATATACGTCATCTCACATGTTATGTGGACAATGCAAATATTGACATCTAAGTAGGTCTATAAATAAAAAAAAGGATGAATTAAAGGGTAAGCAATGTAACTTGCACTACATGCTCGGCAGACTGAATCTATGGAATGTCCCACACATTTTATGGCCAACACTTAAACCCATGGTCTATACAACTTATACCCTTCCTTGTCCCAAAATTTCAAATATCAAATGTCATGAGTCTTATTCAGTATTTTCATCAACTAAATATACATGCAATGAAGCAAATAACTAAGTGCATACATTTTATCACATGCAATAACACATAATTTAAAGAACTAAGTAATTCGTTTCTCATTCATAATTTAAAACTTTCACTTCAGCTCATGCACACACATCATGTATTAGAGTATTCAAAAATTATTATACTAATACATAAAATAATAAAAATTATGAAATCAGCCATTACGCATCAAATAATACACATGATTATGTAAATAATCTCTGATTCATATACTCATAATGGAATGAACCAAGACAATAAGAAATGCTAAATCAACCCCTAAATTAATAGTTCATGATAAGATTGATTTAATCCAGTAGAGATACCTAATTTAACCCCTAGAACCATATAATCAAGGTAATGTCTATTTAATTAACAAGGAACAACAAATCAGCACCTATCATCATAAAGTGAAAACATAATTGATTTAATTATGTGAATGTACCAAAATTGCCCCTATAAATCATAATTTAGAATATAGCAAAATTTACTAAATCAAATTCTAAACAGTCCCTAATCATTAAAATCAAGGTAACATATGTTTGATTCAAATAGGAACGCTTAAAACCTTTAAAACCATTAATAGAAAAAATATCTAACATTGAACATTTAGAAACAATAGATTTGATTAACTCATAATTCTAACAACCCCAAAAATCATCACTAAAACAGTCCTATCATTTACCATTTTGAATGGAATGGAAATTCAAATGGAATGAAAATGATTGATTAGTAGTACTAATATCCCCTAAAATCATCATTAAAACAGTATTAACATGGATCAATTCAAATGGAATGGAAATGATTGATTAGTAGTACTAACAACCCCTATAATCATCACTAAAACAATACCTAACATTGATAATTTAAAGTGAAATGGAAATGATTGATCAGTAGTACTAACAACCCCTAAAATCATCACTAAGACAATACCTAACATGGATAATTTAGAATAGAATGAAAATGATTGATTAATAGTACTAATAACTCCTAAAATCATCATTAAGATAGTACCTAACACAGAATATTTATATAATATAGAATACATCAAGAATAGCACTAACAGCCCCTTAGAACCGAATTTAAAATAAATAGTATCAATCAAAGGTGAGTACCAATCAGCCCCTAAAACTTAATGTATAATATAGTGAATAATATATATATATATATATATATATCCCCAAGGTCTTGAAAGAAAAGATAAACATATATACATACACCAAAAATATATTCTCATAAAAATACAAAAGGGATAAATAATAGAAAAATCATATGCGATATGTAAGCTACAAAGCTACAAAGCCCTAAGAATTTATTTGAAGTTTAGAAGGGTAAAAAAATAAAATGTAGAGAGAGTATGATGGTTCTACTCAGTAGGTTGACGATGTAGCTAGATTCACATCTTAGATAAGGGTTTTCAAGCTCTTCCTAGGAGGGTAAACAAATGGTGGATGCAGCCTAGGTTATGAGGCCTTCTCCTTCTAAAATCATCACTAAAATAATACCTAACAGGATCATTTAGAATGGGATGAAAATGATTGATTAGTAGTACTAATATTCCTTTAAATCATCACTAAAACAGTTTTTAACATGAAATATTAATATAACATAGAATCTTTCAAAAATAGCACTCAGCAGCCCTTAGAATCAAATTTAAAATAACATAATATCGATCAAGGGTGAGTACCAATCAATCCCTAAAACTTAATATATAATATAGCATTCAGTATATATATCCACAAGGTCTTGAAAGAAAAGATGAATATACATACATACATAAAAAATATTTTATAATAAAAATATAAAAGAGATTAAGAGTAGGAAAAAAACATGCGATATGGAAGCTACAAAGCTAAAAAGATCTAAGAATTTCTTCGAAGTTTAGAAGGGTAAAAAAAATATAGAGAGAATATGATGATTCTACTCACTAGGTTGACGATGTAGCTAGATTCACCCCTTAGATAAAGGTCTTCAAGCTCTTCCTAGGAGAGTATACCGATGGTGGATGTAGCCTAGGTTATGAGGCATTCTTCTCCTTCTACTCTTCCTCTCCTCTCTTTTCTCTCTTTCTCTTTTTTCTTCTCTCTTTTCTCTTTTCATCTCTTCCCCTCTTTGTCTCTCACTCTCTTCCTCTCTTCCTCTCTTTTCTCTCTTCCTATTTTCAAATTATTAAAAATAATGATTGATAATAGTTACCTAAATTTTGGAGAAAGAATACTAAGCAGCCTACAAGCTTTGCTACTTAGAAGTGTAAATCAAGGTATAAGATTGATGAGAGTTTGGGTGATCAAGTCACTACATTTAAAAAATTATCCTAAATCCATTATATGAGTCATGACTTTATCCCTTTCCCAATTCTTCACCTACTTACCCAAAGACTCACCAATTTGTCTCCAATCAAATAAAATATGTAATCCTATTACTAGTATAAGGGTAATATCTAAGAATAAGATCACATTATTGAATGGCTTAATTATCAAATCAATAATATATATATATATATATATATATAAAACAAGATAAATGTCAAATACCAGAAAATTGATTTAGGCTGATCCACCCTCAAGACCACTGAAATTAAATTCTAAAAGATAATATCTCTCCCTTAGATATATATAAATAACTATATGTATATATAACCATACCTTACATGCATATATACATATATGTAATACAGATAATGTATATATGAACACTATAGAATATAAATGTAACACAAGGTAACATACAAAAGATAAATAAGGGTAAATTTAGAAGAAATTCTAGGTGCATTGCATGTAATGTGTGTGCAAGGATTAAGTGAACATCCAAGACAAACATGTAGAGAGAATGAGAGGAGAGAGAAGAGCGTACGGGGTATGAATTTAGGTATCGAGTTGAAAAGATTGTATTATTTATCTTTTCTTGATTCTTAATGGAAGTTAGATTTCTCTATAAATGTAGGCAATTTTGTTGAACCAAGTAAATCTCTTGCCTCTTATGTATATGTTTGTTTTACTTTATTCTTATTTTTTTTACATATATATTTTTCTGAATCATATATAATTATATGGGTGAGTATGTAAGTTTGTGTGTTGCACACAATTTCTTGTGTTGTTGACATCGGAAAATAATATTGTTTTCATCCCAATAGGTGGTATCAGAGCTAATAGTTATTAATAGTCTAAGGATATTGTGAGAGCATATAGTGTTGACGAGAGTGCAGAAGCTTTCTTAAAGAAAAGAATTTAAAGGGAGTTGCTGTGGATTGCTATGGTAAAGGTATCATGGTGTAAGATGGGAAAGGTACTGTAGCTACTCATACAATATGGTTTAAGAGAAAAGGATGCTGCCTCAGGATGAGGATGATGATCGAGAGACTATTATGATATTGTTCAATCATTTAAGGTACTAACACTAGAGATGTGTAAGATAAAGAATATGATTGAAATGATAAATCTATTCAAGTAGTAGTACTAGAGATGTGCTTTGTTAATAATGCGCCCAAAATGAAGTATTTGACCATATAAGGTACTAACACTAGAAGATGTGCGGACTGATAAATGAGATCGAAAAAAGGAGTGTGTTCATTCATTTGGAGATTAGGACTAGATATGTGCTGAGTAAAGAATGGAGCCAGAATTATGATTTTCCTCTACAAAGTTTTAAAATTATTATGATAAAAGCCATGGTGGAGATTGTTAGGCTTGTTGTCTTTTATCTTGACTGTCAATGGGTTTAGTTCAATGGTTAAGTTGTCCACTAAAGTCTTTTAGTGGGGAAGGTGCAGAAACACCAAAGAAGAGATAGTGGAAGAGGCAAAGTCTTCTAAGGTGGTTAAAGTCTTCAAGTAAGGTGGAGTCTCCTAATAGAAGGGAGTGTTCCAAAGGTAGAAGAACAGTTTTATAAAAGGAAAGAGATGTGCAATATGAGGAGTAATGATGATCGAAGTAAGTCCAAAGGGTACAAAATAGTCACTGCAGACACCTAATTTTGTACATGAGAAGAATTATACACTTGATGTTATAGATTAGAGAAATTTTGAGCTTGGGGCAAAAATGATAAATTTACCCTATAAGGTTTTAAAAGAAAATGTTTTAAAAATAGAGTTTGAAACCGTAGATTAGTGTTGATTGTCCCCTTATGCTGGACATTACAATTTGATGCGAGAACAATGTGAATTGGCCCCCATTGTTGGTGTACAATGCCTTGTATTCCGTCGAAGTTTAATCTAGAAAGTATTGGTGCAGACGCCCTCGATAGGTAGAACGATGGTCCCACTTTCTCTGTTTGCAATAGTACACAGTTTGTTCTTGTTTGTACATTATCTTTTACATCATTTTTAGGGTTGCATTTCTACAAACTGGTATTAGGACCTTAGGTTTTCGTTTTCGAGGGTTTGCTATCATGATGGTAGGGAAGGGATAGCATGTCAAGTATGACATCGAGCAGTTCAATGGGAAGAACAACTTCACTCTCTGGTGTCAAATGATAAAGGATCTTCCAATACAACAGGGTTTAACAAAAACGTTGTTCGGGAAGTTGAAGAAACCTGCAAAAGTCACTGATGAAGATTGGAAAGAAATGAAGGAAAAAGTTAGTAAGCAGTATCCAATTGAATCTTTTTGATGATGCCCTATAATATGTTGTAGATCCCGAATTTGCACTGGACTTATGGGAGAAACTTAAAAACATCTACATAATCTTAACAAATAAGTTGTTTGTGAAGAAATAATTATATTCTCTACAGATGGAAGAAGGTACAGATTTATTAGAATATCTTAACACGTTCAATCAGAGCGTAAGCAAGCTTGTATACCTAAAGGTTAAGATCGAGGATGAAGATAAAACACTACTATTACTATCATCTCTCCCAAAATCGTATGATCACCTGGTAAAGACTCTCTTGTATGGGAAGGAAACCCTTGAGATGGATGAAGTCATGACTGCCTTCATGTCCAATGATACAGTAAGAAGGCTAACAATACAAAATCTCAAGGAAAAGGTATTTTCGGAGGTGACAAGGAGTAGGAAAGAAGGAGATCAAGTCAGAAGGGATCTGAGAAGAGTCAATCAAAATCAAAAGGGACAAAGATAAAGGTCTCTTATTACTATTACAAGAAGGAAGGTCATCTGAAGAGAGAATGCTTGAAGAGGAAGGCAGATTTGAAGAAGAAAGGTGCAGATAAGGCATCTGAGGAAGCTAGTGTGGCTGATAGTTTAGATGGAGACGTACTCTCTATATCATCAGGTAAAAATCAACCTTATGATTCTTGGATTTTAGATTTTGGATGTTCATATCACATATGTCCACAGAGGATTGGTTTGATATATATCAACCATACAGTGGTGAGTCTATCCTAATGGGGAATGATGCTATATGTAAGACCATTAGGATACGCACTATTAAAATTAAAATGTTTGATAGGATAACAAGAACTTTAGTAGCTATGAGACATGCACCAGAACTAGTGAAGAAATTAGTATCTTTTGGGGCACTTGATTCGATTGGCTGCAAGTACATAGCAGAAGGTGGAGTTCTCAGATTTATTAAGGGTGTTATAATTGTTATGAAGGGACAGCTAATAGAAAAGCTATAAAAACTCGTAGGGAGCACTGTTACAGGTGGAGCAACTGTGATTATAGATGCAAGATCTGATACAGATGATACTCATCTGTGGTATATGCAGCTTGGGCATAGAGGAGAAAGAGGATTGATGGAACTTCATAAAAGAAAAATGTTAAAGGGAGTGAAAAATTGTAAACTTAACTTTTACAAGTATTGTGTGTTCGGGAAACAGTGCAAGGTTATTTTAAAACTGTAAAACATAAGAGTACGGGAGTGCTTGATTATATACACAGTGATGTATGTGGTCCTTCAACAACCATATCTAAAGGTAGGGCAGAATACTTCGTGACCTTCATTGATGATTACTCAAGAAAAGTCCGGATCTACTTCATGAAGCATAAAAGTGAGGTGTTCACTAAATTTAAGGAATGGAAGGCTGAGGTAAAAAGGAAGACATAAAATAAAATTAAGTACCTGAGAACGTATAATAGAGGGGAGTACAGGTACAAACCATTTCTTGAATTGTGCAAAACTGAAGAGATTACACGTCACTTCACGATTCCAAAGACACTACAGCAAAATGGTGTGGCTAAAAGGATGAATATGATACTTCTAGAAAGAGCTCGAAGTATGAGGTTAAATGCAGGGTTGAGCAAGAGATTTTGGGCAGAAACAGTGGATATTGCATGTTTCCTCATTAACAGGCCTCCATCAAAGGTGATTGATTATAAAATTCTCAAAGAGGTACGGATAGAAAAACTATTAGATTATTCTATTATAAAATATTTGATTGTCCAGCCTGTGCTTATATAGAAAGTCAACAGCGTTACAAGTTAGACTTAAAGTTTAAGTAGTGTATCTTTCTTGGTTTTGAGAAAGGCATAAAGGGATTCAACCAAGTTCACAGAAGGTTGTGGTTAGCAGGGACATTGTGTTTGATGATCTCATATGGTGAAGTTAAACTGCAGTTCACAAGCAGTTAATGAAAATAAAAAAGATTCTACTGTGTAGATGGAGTTAGGTGACTCAGAAACAACAAGAGAGAATGAGTCATCCGGTGACTTAGCATGACAACAGAAAATATTAGAAATTCCCTATACTATGGCAAAGGTCAAGGGAACCGTACTCATAAAAGCACTTTTTTTGAGATACGGATTTGAAGACATGGTTGCCTATGCCCTCACTGTAGGTGCAGATGATCCAACTTCCTACTAGGATGTTTTAAGTGATGCACAACATGATAAATGGATGACAGCTATAATGGAAAAAATGGAATCTCTACAGAAGAACAAGACTTGGGAGATTGTGAAAAAACCCAAGGGAAGAAAAATTATTGGGTGTAAATAGGTCTTTTGTAAAAAAAGACAGCATCCGAGAAGGAGCGTGAAAGGTATAAGGCTAGACTTGTAGCCAAGGGCTATGCAAAGAAGGAGGGATAGATTATAATGAAATATTCTCCTAGTGATGAAGCACACTTCGATCTGGGTACTACTTATTTTGGTGGCGATGTATGATTTGGAGCTTGAACAACTTGATGGGAAGATGGCGTATCTTCATAGTGACTCAGAGGAACAAATTTATATGGAGTAGCCTGAAGGTTTCAAAGTGCAAGGGATGAAAGATCATGTTTGTCTGCTTAAGAGGTCACTTTATGGTCTTAAGCAATCTCCTAGGCAGTGGTACAAGTGCTTTGATTCCCACATGATGAAGAATGCTACACAAAAAGTGAGTATGATAGTTATATTTATTATAAAGTGCTAAGTGATAATTCTATTATTTTTTTGATGCTTTATGTTGATGACATACTCATTGGTGCAAAGAATAAGCATGATATAGTCTCTTTGAAGTATCTGTTGAGTGCTGAATTTGAGATGAAGGATCTTGGTGCTACTAAGAAGATCCTTGGCATGGAAATCCTTAGAGATAGAAATGCAAGTAAACTTTGGATAACTCCGAAGAGGTATACTGAAAAGGTGTTAAAGCGTTTCCACATGGAAAAGGCTAAACTGGTTAGCACTTTGTTAGCTAGCCACTTCAAGTTATCTGAAAGGGAATGCCCTATAACACATGAGGAGGTAGAGCTGATGTCCCAAGTCCCTTATGCTAGCATAGTTGGGAGTCTCATGTATGCTATGGTTTGTAGCAGGCTAGATTTGTCTCATTCAGTCAGTGTTGTTAGCAAACACATGAGTAATCCAAGGAAGGAGCATTGAAATGCAATTAAGTGGATCTTCAATTATTTGAGTAAGACTAAAGATATAGGTATTATGTTCAGTGGTATAAGAAGTTCTATAGAATTCACGGGTTATTAATTCTGACTATGCTAGTGAATAGACATGAGGAGTTCTATTACAAGGTATGTATTTACACTGGTTGGTGGACTATATCATGGAGGTCAATGCTTTAGTCTATGGTTGCATTGCCCACTATAAAGGCAAAGTACATGGCAACAGTTGAGGCTGCCAAGGAAGGAGTTTAGTTGGCTGGATTGGTTCATGAGTTGGGGTTAGAGTAAGAAGGTACAATTTTATATTGTAAAAGTCAAAGTGTCATACATCTTGCAAATAATCAGGTGTTTCATGCAAAGACAAAGCATATTGATGTGAGGTTTCACAAGATCAGGGAGCTAGTGTCAAAAAGCAGTATTCACTTGAGAAAGATTCATACATATCGCAATCCTGCAGATATGCTTGCCAAGCTGGTCACTACAAAGAAGTTCGAGTCCTATTTGGACTTGGTTAATATTACTCATTGTTGAAGATGAGGGATGCACCAAGTAGGTGTGGGTTTATACCTTTGATAAGGTATGGGGATGAAGACGTCTATAGGTTATCTTTATAAGAGGCTCAATAGAATTCAAGTCAAGGTAGAGATTGTTGGTGTACAATGTCTTTTATTCAGTCGTAGTTTAATCTAAAGAGTATTGGTGCAGGCGCCCTTGGCAAGTAGAACAGAGGTCCCGCTCATGTCAAAAGGTAGTATTCAATTGAGAAAGATTCATATAGATCGCAGTCCTACAAATATGCTTACCAAGCCAATCACTACAAAGAAGTTTGAGTCTTGTTTGGACTTTGTTAATATTACTCATTGTTGAAGATGAGGGCTGCACCAAATAGGTGCGGGTTTGTACCTATAATGAGGTATGGGGATGAAGACATCTACAAGTTATCTTTATAGGAGGCTCGATAGAATTTAAACCAAGGTGGAGATTATTGGTGTATGATGTCTTGTATTCAGTAGCAATTTAATCCGGGGAGATTGTTGGTGTACGATGTCCAGATTAGGGTTTTTTGTTATATATTTGTAGCGAAGTTTTCTTTCTCTACTGAGAGGTGTGAGGATAAGCACTGTAACCCTATTCTCCATTGATAGTGAAGCAGAATCTCATCTCACCGAGGACATAGGCTATTATGCCGAACCTCGTAACCTATGTACATTATTTGTTCTTATTTTTCCATTATCTTCTGTATCATTTTTAGGATTGTGTTTTTGCACCCAATTCTGCTTTTTTACTACATGATCAGGTTCCTTGATTTACATGCGTTTATGACAGGGTCCCCAGTCGAGATCACACTTGTGTCTCATATCATTGGACAGTGCTTGGTATAAGCTTTCCAACAACATATTTGTTGAGCATTTTTTATATGCAAATTAATCCAATTATTTACATCATTTAATTCTCAGAATAGGGTTACTTTAGGTATTTTCTCTTGTTTTCAGAATTTAAGCCAAAATTGGATCAAGTGGAGTACAAGTGTCAAATTCAGCCCAAAGAACCAAATTCTCGCCAGTCTGGCCAGAGCCTAGAAGATTCTTTCTTGGCAAAACCTACTAAATAAATTCTAAAGATTTCCTATGAGGTAGACGATCTCTACAAGGAAGATTTAGGCTGAGTCAACCTTCTATTTTGGTTTTTAACCACATGTTGGGATGAAGTTTTAGTAGTTTCATATTCATAATCTTCTATATCAGATAATATTCTAGAAGAATCATATCCTATCTTCTATTTTGAGATTAAGAAAAATATTGTAAAGGGAATTGTGTTATCAAATTTTGGATAGTTTCTATTATAGATTTTGATTTTTATTTTCTTTCTATATTTTTTCTTCTCATTCATTAGGTAGCTGAACTCTATAAATAAAGAAGCTCTTCTTTCTCTGAGAGAACCAATCTCCCTCTCCTTTATCTTTCTTTTTACAAGTTGTAATTTTTTATTTTCTCTGTAAAATTTCATTGGAGCCATTAATGTTGTAATTGAAGATTTAGAAGCATCCTTGTAGTTTGGATATGCAGAAGCTTGGAATTTATTCTATTCTTCAATAAAATTCTACAGTTCTTCAATTCAAGTTCTTTTATTTTAATTTCTATGTATTTTATTTTTATTTCAAGTAGCATGATCACCATCACCCCTATGGCTAGTTAAACCCATTCTTTTGGGATTTGGGTGAAACCATGGGTGGTTAGTATGAATAAATAATGGGCATGCTTTATGTTAATGGATATGAACCTAGTTAGACTTACTATGGCTGACCGTCGCATCGTGTATGTCATCTAATAGGACCATATACATGATAGCAACCATAGCCATAGTGACATTAATTAGGATTTATGATGTTTAGATTAATATTGCATATTACATGATGCTACTCATGGGGTATGTTAGCCATTGCCGCATCTCCCATAGACCTAAATCATATTATGTGTAATATATCCCCATGCCTATTGTTAATTCAACTTATTCCCATGGTGAATCCCAATTCTGAATGAACCTTTTCCATTAATTTTATTCCATTATTCTCCATTGGTAAGTTAAATTCAATTGCACTAATTTAATTTAATATTTTAATTGTTAGAATTATCTTGCATGCTTAGTTAAATTAGTATAGTCAACTCTCTTGATATGTGCACTTTGCCTAATTAGGAAGTGTGTCAATTAAGCACTCGGCCTCCCTGAGTTCGACCCATAGCTATAGCTGACACTATGCACTTGTGTTTAGTATTAATGTGGCTCACATTACACGTTGAATTCTGACTAACAATTTGAAAGATATGACTTTCAGAAGTTAACCCAAAAATCCAAGCTTAAATTAGATTTCAGGAAAGTTATGACCATCTCTCTTATTCTTCGATTTCATTTTTTTTTTCTTGTGTTTCTTTAGTTTACTATTTTTTTTTTTTTTTTTTTTTTTAGATCTGTAATATTATCCCATCCCCTTGCATTTGGATTTTTTCCGAAGTGTTTGTTGTTTTCATTGTTGGTCAGAGAACCATATTGAGTCGTCTAACCTGATGAAGTTTGTTTCACAGCTTCTTCTCCCTTTCCTGACGAGTGCCCAATTTTGAAATTTCGGTTACTTGCTATATGGGTTACGTAATGTAATTGGGATTTTAATACATAAATGCAATTATGGTTGCATGTGTTGTGTATTTAATGTGGAGTGATCGAATGGGGGTTTAAATTATAAAATGTGATTTGTGAGTGGTGTGTGCATTGTTTAATATGTGAGATATGGTTCCTTTTTAGGGACTATTCACCTATGCTGCTGCGATGTGGGCAATTAAATAGTTAAAACTTAATGCAATAGTTACTGACAGTCAATAAAACACCATTGCTGTCCCTCCTTGGGAATATTTCATCTCCGCCCAATGGTGTGCTTTTTTTCTTGTTTTCTTCTTTGTTCTTGTTCTTTTCGTCTATTTGTACTCCCACTGTTCCTCTGCTGCTTCCTCTTTTCTTCTGCTTCGTCTTCCCTACCACCCATTGGAGGAGGACCTGTCTCCCAAAATCAAGCAGAAGTGCGAGCACTTTTCTTCTTCTCAATCAAAAAGCCTTCGCCACTGACTTTTCTTTCTTAAATCCGCCATGGTTGTACAAAGCAAGGAGTTTGGCCGGCGTATACAGTACATGTGATATCAAATTTCTATAGACATAAAGAAACCACTTCTATCTATCATTCCAATTTGATGTTGCTACAATGTTCATGTTGAACTTATTATCAAATATGAAAAAATGCCCAGGTTTTACCATTGTTATGCTATTATTGGTCATGAGGAATCGAGACGCTCTCATCTTTGTTAGATGACGTTTGATGGAGGACCAGTGGATAGTAATATTGGACGATGCTGTGGATCAGAATTGAGAGGAAAATTGCTCAGTGGGAGGTTGATTAAAAGAGCTTCCGTTCTTTGTTTTGGTGAGTTTGATATTTTCAGAAAGGATAGAGTCCATACAGTATTGTCCAGGCTAGACTTGAAAAGCACCACCATGATAGTTGTTGCCAGAGAGAATGAACCTAAAGGAACTATGTTGCAGTGTTTATGTGCAATTTCGTACATTATGGACGGCCCCTCCACCTTGGCCACGATTACTACTTTAGCTTCTGGTTACATAATCCATCACTCCCCTTCTCCAACTGCTATAAACCCGCTAGTAGAGTCTTAATGCCAATCATACTCACCAACTTGACCACGATTATTACTTTAGCTTCTGGTAACGTTATCCATCACTCCCCTTCTCCAACTGCTATTAACCCGCTTATAGAGTCTTAATGCCAATCATATTCACCCGTTGGTTACGGCTACATTTTTTCCCAACCATTACACTACACTTCACTACCTCAATTCTTCCATGTTTACCATTGGAATTGGAACCCATCACTCCCACTCTCCATGTCCTACAAACTAATGGGTTTTTCAAGGATTATTAATGTCTCAAGTCAACTATGATCCACAATGAGTTATTGTCACACCCCCCTTCCAGTAGACCCAACTTACCATGTAAGAATACTGACTGTGAGAGTAAGACACTTACCCTTCTTACGAACCTATCAGGATCTCTGATAGCAGTACCTTAACGATTCATAATTTCACATCACAAACCAACCAATAGCAGCGGAATCAGAGTATAATGGCAGAATTATAATTAAAATGGGGAACCTTTGATGATATCATATATATACATAACCAAGTTATTCCATTACAGTCATCCATGACTTATAAATAATAAGTTCAGAAGTGTGCCATCCACAAGTTCGTATCAAAATAACAAAAATACGCCGAACACCTCATGGTGCCGCATATGCATAGACATCACAGGCACAATCCTGGTCATGCTCTCCTACATACAGCATCCACCAGTCGCTCACTCCGTACTCAGGTCCGGAGGAAAGAGAGTCACTAGCCATAGGTATGACCATACCTGCATCATCATCTAAAAAGAAGCATATACATGGGGTGAGCTTTCTAACTCGCTCATTGAGGGGTGGGGTTTATGTACAACCAAGCAAGGTAATCACATATATATTTTATGATGCATGAATACAGAAATTAAACACATAGTCCATGATACTCGTGATGCAATTCATTTATTTTACTATCCACCTAGAAATACAAACTAAGTCTGGTAAATGTTACTATGGCAAATTAGGCTGTATCCCTGGTCTCAGAGCCACCATCGACTATGCAGCGATACAAACCCTAGCTGTGATTAGGAGCCTGCCGGTCCCCATATGTAGCCATGGGTCACCCAGCAAACCACTGATAACCCTCTCTTGGCAGTCACGACACCAGTATGTCCATCGGCCACGGTGGATGAGTTCCTGCCTCTGGCAACAGTCACATCGTTCCACAGGTGTGGCATTCCGATAAGGTAAATCGAACATACCACCATTGGGTTATCCAACACCTTACCCCTATTGGCAAGGGGACATAGCATAGGGAGTGATACTTAATCACAAATATTCTACATGCCTTCATAATGATATAATTAGTATGAATTACATGATACTAGGACATAATGATATAATCCACGACTGCAACTAACTCTAATGCACATAATCAATGCATGAATACAACAAACATATGGCAATCATGGTACCGGTACAACCTCGGCCACATCGATCTTGCCATACATATCTATAAATATTTCATATCGTATTCATAAAAATGTATCATATGATAGAACATCGTCATTACGTGAGCAATATAATTAAATATGTAAAAATCTACACATGTGAGCAATTCTAAATAAATAAACATTCCCAAAATAAAAGCAACCATCCCTCACCTTGATTAGGCTTGTTGGATTAGGGTTCAAGTATGGCCACCGATTACTCGATTCAATTATGGCTTTGGGGTATGTGAGCATCACTATCCTAGGCACAATGGTAATTGAACATTAATACATGTCAGGAACATCGGGAGGGACCCACATGGGTCACTCCCAAAGGGTACAGACAAAGTCCCATAGTGACAGTGCTGTCACCAAAAACACCTATTGAAAACAGGCATTATCCACCGGTGCTATTTTCGGTGGACATCACAGAGAGCTCCTAAGGCTAGGGTGGTCACCAAAAGTAGCCCATCAGAAACGGACACAGTGTATCTGGTGGCTTGTTTCTACTGGTAGTACAGAATTGCCCATGTGAATGAGGGCTTTCTGGCTCGGGCCCAATCTTCGGGATTTGTTTCGTGGAGTTTATGGGGGATGATCCTAGCATTATTATAAGCTAATTAAATCCTAATTCCATCGATCCCTTTGAAAGATATGTCAATCGAATGATCAAAACCATAGGTGGTCATTTGGTCAATCTTGTTGTCAGAGCTCACCGAACTCGGTATGAGCTCGACAATGGCACCGGGGAGATGAAATATGCAATCCCGAGCTCAATAGTTTTGTGGCCCAAGATTCCTCCTATACCTAGCTTGACCTAGCTTAAAATGAAGAGAGAGAGTGGGAGAAGAGGTTGCACTTACCTCCGACAAGGATTCCTACAACAATGTGGCAGCCGGGAGCCAAGGTGAGTCCTTCCCTCTTCTTCTTCCTTTCTCTTCTCCTTCTCCTCTCCCACGTTTGTGTACAAGTGGGAAATGAGGAAATGAATCCTCATTTCCACTTATATGGTAAAACATGCCTTAGGGTCTGTTTAGTTTGGTCCTAGTCCAGTTCGAGTGGGTTAATCCGACTTTCGGAGCATATAGACCCGACTACTTTGGTTCATAAGGTGCTCATGTCATGAGGAATGTGTGGGGAGGGATTTAAAATCATTTGGGGATGTCCACGATGCAGGTGGTGAGATCCACGGTCATCAGAACCTAACCAGTAGCTTGATTGGTCAATAAAACAGCCAGCTGAAACAGGCCCATGCTGTTTCCAATGGCATATTTCTGGTGGCCAAGATAGGTTGCTGTCTTGACTGCTTGTTGTCCACCAACTGGCCTCACATGGGTAGTTTCCCTAGGCTGTGTTCATGGTCTTTCGATAATTTTGGTACGTGCCAAGATTTAAGTGTGGGGTGTCGAGTCACTTACCGTTTGGGATTGAAAGGTATGAATCCCCTTCAGTTTGACTAGTAAGTAATACATGAACTGGTGGGGTCATTTCTTCCCCTTTGACAATGGGCAACTGGGTGCCAAAATCTGATGGTACTTCCCACCTTCGGTCCGAGACCTATCACAATAGTTCAAATTAAACTGGGTCAAGGCACAGGTGTAACATTCCCCCCACATTATAAGAATTTCGTCCTCGAAATTGAATGTACCTTGTAAATCAAACAATCCAAGGTACTGCTTCTTCATTTCCTCTTCCCACTCCCAGGATGCTTACTGCTCTGGGTGATTCATCCATTTCACCTTGACAAATGACACAGTGCGATTGCGGAGGATGTGGTCCTTCTGGTCAACAATCTTTTTCAGATACTCCACATATGCAAGGTCCTCATCCAACTCACGGGGTATGTAAGTCAAGAAGTGAGTGGTGTCTGGAATGTACTTCCTCAACATGGATACATAAAAGACATCATGTGTACCCTCCAACTCTGGTGGTAGAGCTATCCTATAAGCTACTAGTCCGATCCTCTCTAGTACGTCGTACGGTCCCATAAACCTCGGAATCAGCTTTCCCTTCTTTCCAAATCACATTACCCCTTTAACTGGGGAGATTTGCAAGAACACTTTGTCTCCAACTCTAAATTCTAGATGCTTCCTCTTGACATCTGCATAGCTCTTTTGTCTAGATTGAGTCGCTTTAATTCTTTCTCTGATCACACCCACCTTCTCACTAGTAGCCTGTATCAAGTTTGGACTAAAAATATGCCACTCAACAACCTCGTCCCAATAGAGTGGAGTCCGACACTTCCTGCCATACTGTGCTTCAAATGGGGACATTCCAATGGTGGCCTAATAACTGTTGTTGTAGGAGGACTCAATAAGAGAAATTTGTTCATCCCAATTGTAACTCATATCTAAGGCATACGCTTGAAATAGGTCCTCCAGTGTTTGGATAGTCCTCTCCGACTGACCATTGGTATGTGGATGAAATGCTATACTGAAATTCAACTGTGTGCCTATAGCCTTCTGCACACATGTCCAAAACTTTGAAGTGAATCTGGGGTCTCGATAAAAAATGATGCTAATCGGTACACCATGCAACCAGATGATGTTGTCAATATATAACTTGGCCAACTTGTCCATAGAAAATGTGACCTTGATTGGGATGAAGTGAGCTGCCTTGGTCAAGCGGTCCACAACTACCTAAATGGCATCTATACCCTTCTGAGTGCGGGGTAGGCATGTGACGAAGTCCATGGTAATATTCTCCTATTTCCACTCTAGAATGGGTAGTGACTATAATAACCCATGGGCCTTTGTCTTTTAGCCTTGACTTGCTAGCATGTGAGGCATCTAGAAACATGTGTGGCCACATCATTCTTCATTCCCTTCCACCAGTAGAAGCCCTTGAGATCCTTGTATATTTTAGTGTTGATGGGGGTGAATGGAGTATAGAGAATCCCGCCTTCAGTTACAGAGAAATCCAAGTCCTTCTAGGTTCCTTCCTTGCATTTTGTTATCAACTTCTACAACTCTGCATCAGTACTCTGAGCTATAGTGATCCTATCCACCAGACTAGGTTATACCACCAATCCTGATAGTGACAAGGAGACACGTTTCACTAGTAGCTCCAAATCTAGTTTCTTAGCCTCCTCTATGAGATGCTGATTGGTGGTCAGTGATGCGAAAGTTAGTGACTAGGATTTTTGACCAAATGCATCAGCTACCACATTAGCCTTTCCTGGGTGATAATGGATAGTACAATCAAATTCAACCAATGCCTTTGTCTCATGTTGAGCTTCTTTTGGGTCAAGAAGTACTTGAGGCTCTTATGGTCACTGTAGATCTCACTCTTCTCACCATACAAGTAGTGTCTTCAGATTTTCAGTGTAAAAATTACTTCTGCCAACTCCAAATCATGGGTGGAGTAGTTCTTCTCATAATCCTTCAACTGGTAGGATGCATAAGCAATGACTTTCCCGTGCTACATCAATACACAACCTAATCCCAGCTTGGAGGCATCACTATGCACAACCATACCACCTATACCGGTCAAAATAGCTAAAACTGGAGCTGATACCAACCTTTGCCTTAGTTCCTTAAAGCTCTTTTCACAAGCATCGGACCACTCAAATTTCACACCCTTTCGTGTGAGTCAGGTTATTGGGGTGGCAATGCAGGAGAAGTTCTCAATAAACCTCCTGAAGTATCCGGCCATTCCCAAAAAACTATGTATGTCTGCCACACTCTTGGGAGTCTCCCATTCTAAAACTGCCTTCACCTTTCCTGTGTCAACCTCTATACCCTTGTTTGACACAATGTGGCCTAGGAATGCCACCTGTGAGAACCAAAACTCGCATTTTCTAAACTTGGCATAGAGTTGTTTCTCTCTTAGATGTTGCAGTACTAACCTCAGGTGAACACCATGTTCTTATGCACTCTTGGAGTAAACTAAGATGTCATCAATGAATACGAGCATAAACTTGTCTAAGACATATTGGAATATCCGGTTCATCAAATCTATAAATACAGCTGGTGCCTTGGTCAACCCAAATGACATCACCAAGAACTCATAATATACATACCTTGATCTGAAGGCATCTTGTTAACATCACTATCCTTGATCCTGAGTTGGTGGTAGCCCAATCTAAGGTCAATCTTGTAGAATACCTTGGCACCCTACAACTAATCAAAAAAATTATCTATCATTGGCAAAGGATACTGGTTCTTGATGGTTAGCTTGTTAAGCTCCCGGTAATCAATGCACAGTCTCATACTTTTGGCCTTCTTCTTGATGACCAGTATCAATGCTCCCCGTAGAGACACACTAGGCCTAATGAATCCATTCTTTAGAAGATCCTAAAGTTTCACCTGTAATTCCTTTAACTCTATGGGGGCCATGCGTTAAGGGGCCTTTGACACTGGTGCCAAGATGGGGAGTAGATCTATAGCAAACTCTGTCTCTTAGTCTGGGGGCAAACTTGTCAAGTCATCCAAAAATACATCGGGAAACTCCATCACCATATCTAGCTTCATCAATGGTCTAACCTCTATCTCAGTATCTATCACAGATGCTAGGTAGCCTTGACGTCCCTTATTCAGTAGCTTCTTCACCTGGAGTGCTGATATGATAACCTTCTTAGGTTTCTTGGGCTTATCCTCTTGAAAGACAAACTCATCCTCATTATGAGGTCTGAAAATGATCATCTTTTCGGCACATAGCACACTAACTTTGTATGTGGACAACCAGTCCATCCCTAAAATCAGGTCGAAGTCGGTTATATCCAACTCGATCAAGTGAGCATTGCACTTATGTCCAACTATGGTCACTAGACAACGCTCGTATACATAATTAAGACCTACTACACTTCCTGTAGGGGTACTCACTGCCAAACACTGAGCCAATCCTTTGGGTGCAATTCCCATCTTCCTTGTAAATGTCAGTGACAGAAAGGAATGCTAGGCTCCTGAGTCAAATAACACAAGTGCAGGTAATAATGATATTAATAATGTACCTCTACACGAGTGCAGCCTCTGTATCTTCAGCAGTTATGGAAAACACCCTTCCCTGTGGTCTTTGGCCCTATGGGGGCTATACTAGTCTGGTGGCTACATAGGTCTGTTAGGGCCTAGGTCGCAAGGTGTAAGGTGCATCACCCAGCCTCCGATGTGGTCATGTCCTGGCTAGGTGACCCTGCTAGTCACAGTGGAAACATCTTGGGCTTGACCCCACAGATTGAGACACACCACTAGAATGGGAGGACTAAGAAGTCTGGCTAGCCTTAGGCTTCCTGAATTGTACTGGACTTGGGTTGATATAAGGCACTCTAAAGGGTTTACTACCTCCGTTGGAGTTAGTAGCCCCTATAGGCCTCTTTCCCATTCCTTGCTGGGCCGAGAAGTTATCTCTATGCCAGTCTTCAATGGATTTAGCCACTTGGACCACCTCGATGTATGTCTGCAGTTTCAACCCAACTATAGTTGACCTAATTTCTGGCCTCAACCTTTTCTCAAACTTCTCGGCCTTAGTCCCATCACCTCTGAGATGCTTAGGAGAAAAATGGAATAGCTCCTCATAGTGTTGCTGATACTCAAGCACGGACCGAGAACCTTACACCAACTGGGAGAACTCACTCTCTCTCCTTCTCATTAGCTTTCTGAAAAATAGTTCTAAAAGAAGGCCCCTTTGAAGTCCTCTCAAGTAGGGTTTGGGTTACTTGCCCTTAGAATGGGCTCAGTAACACTCCACCAATGATCGGCCTTGTTTTGCAATTGGTAGCCTGCAAATAAAATTTTTTGCTCCTCGGTGCAGCCCATTAGCCTAAACACTTTCTCCATGCCACCAATCTATCTTGATGGATATAATAGATCCTGGCCCACCTTTGAGAAGCATGGGGGCCTAAGCCTTTGAAACTTCTCCATCATCTTTGTCAGATCCGTCCAACCCTCTACATTTACCTGGGCTTGTTCTGGTGCTGGATCTTGTATATACCCATGTACATGTTCTGACCTTGCCCATGCACTTGGCCTTGTGCCCCACCCGACGTTTGAAGAGTGACTTAGGCCTGTGGGTACCGGAATGGGTGCCGATGGAGTAGGGGGTGCGGGCGATGCATTGCGGGTTTCCATTGTAGTTTGGATCCAATTATCGATTCCGGCCATGAATTGGTTCTGTCTTTTCGCAACTTCCTGCATCATATTATTCATGAGCGGCGAGCAGCGATGGAGCCAGGGGTGCATTTTGGGGTCTACCCCGATTCCATGTAAGGGAAGCGAGGTGACGGGTGTGACTGGGATCGGGACTAGGTGTTTCGACGAACCTGGGGTTTTTGGTGCATATAAGTATTTTTGTTGGAACGTTAGTACATAACCAATGGAATGCGTAGAATGTCTCCATTGCTGATAAAATGATCTTGTCAGTATTGGTATAAATGAATTCTTTCCCTCACGTTCCGGCTATAATGGAAACCCCTCGAGTCTAAAAGCCGCTTGGCGTTCCACCCAGTTTCAACAATGCACTTCTCGGATCGAGAAAGCAGAACTGCTTGATGTTGCATATTCGAACTCATTAAAGCCCGATTCGCATCATTATTCTCGATAAAAGGAATGAGGGAAGCCCCAATAGAAAAATATTAGAAGGGAAAATGCTTCGAAGATGAACCTGTTCCCATGCAATAGTCAGGAATTCTTGACGGTATCGAGCTGGAACAACCTGTTCTTCCGAAATAACCCTGATTTAACACCAAAAGATTTCCCGCCGCTACATATAGTATTCATCTTACTTGGTGATAATAAAGCATTCGTACCTCTTTGGATCTCTCAGATATTTCATGAAACGGGCTTTTCTAGAGACCAGCGATTGCAGCAGATAAATGAAAAAGAAACAAGAAGGGATGACATCACCAATAAGATCTTAGCCTCAAAACAAAGGGGGATATGGAGAATTGGTAGATGCTACGAGACTTGATTGGATTGAGTCTTGGTATGGAAACCTACTAAGTGAAAACATTCAAATTCAGAGAAACCCTGGAAGTAAAAATGGGCAAGGGAGCTCCTCCAACCTATTCCCCACCTTTCCTTGGCGATTTCACGATCGATTAGCGCCCTCTACACATCTAAGGTGAGTTCTCTTCCTTCTCTAACATAGGTTTTTGGATTCTTCTCTGTAAGATTTGTTTCACTCTTCTAACTTAGGTTTTACTCTCTAAAACCTTAGGAATATTACTGAAATCATGTCCAGACGTCCTATTTGTACTCACTGCCATTGCACAAGAGCAACAAGACATTCTCGAAGAGGCACAGTACAACCAACTACTATTTCGCTCTATGGCCGAACAAGACCATTGGGAGAACTTTGAGTTTTGGAATGTGGACCCGGGAAAGTACTTAAAGACTAGGGATTTTCGACAGTACCGCCTTTGCCAACGCTTTGAGGTAGTTGGGTGGTATCGTATCCTAAAGCCCAACCAGAGATACTACCCAAAGCTGGTAAGGTTTTTCTATTCTAACCTCCAGTGCGTGAACCGCGGCACGGAAGAGATGCGGATCACTTCCTATCTAAAGGGTGTTGAAATCTACTTCGACATGAGATAGTTGGCCAACATTCTGATGGTCGACAACATAGGAGAACTGGTCTATTGCCCTCCTCGGACTCGATCTTATGAGTTCCAGAATCCCGATGTTCTTTAAAAGATGAACAATATTCTCACTAAGGCTACTTTTAGGTGGGATCGCACCGTCAACTACCAAGCTACCCCAAAAGTTTTTTGTAGGGCAGTTCAGTTGAATGTTCTTCCTACCTGTGGCCACTATGATGAGGTGTCAGTGCTGCATGCCTATGTGATGTACTGTGTGTACATAGGGGTGCAGGTTCGCCTTCCCTACCTACTAATGTGGACTATGGTGACCAAGTCTGATGGAGGGACATGAAGGGCTGGAAATCTATGCTATGGGTGGATTCTGACTAATGTGTTCCTCTGATTTGGGGTGGACTTGCAAGGTGAGGAGTACTTAGGGGCCAATGTTATAGACTTCAACCAGGATTCCCTAAAGAAGATGACTCTGAATATGAGTTAGGTCTCACCCGATGAGGCTGAGGAAGAACAACTAATGGAGGTGGAGGGCCAACTGGGAGGTGATGCCGGGGTTATTGGTGGAGGTGCTAAGGAAGATGGTGGAGATGTTGATGGGGCTGGTGGTGGTGCTGGTTGACGTGCTAGTGGGGTTGGTGGTGGTGATGGTGGTGTTCCACCACTTGAACCACAGACTATGGGTTCCACTGTTGCCTCCTCTTCTCGTAGCCTTAGGGGCACTTATGGTCTCAATGATATGATGGCCCGCTTGGACACCACCACAAACTTATTGAGGAGGATGAACATCTGTCTTGAGAGCATGGACAAGAATTACCGTCTCATGGATAATAGGGTGGCTTCCCTTGAGGCACAGATGCAGGCGATGGTCTTTCACCTCGCCATTCCTGTGCCACCTCTAGGAGTACATGGTCAGAATCAAAACTAGGCTCAAGCCAAGGACAGTATCAGTAGGAGTAGTGGCCTTTGTTGCCACTGTTGTTTTAGGATTTCTCAGTTTATGCTTTCTTTACAATTATGTTCTAGATGTTAGTTGAAGTTTACTTTCTGTCATTTGCTTTTGTTATTTGAATTTCATAGATTTAGGCTAGTTAGGATTTCCAGCTTTCTATCTTTTATTTTATGAAAAGGGTGTAAGCTTATGTATTCAAGTTCTTTATCTAATGAAATGGCTTTGACACCTATGCTTGTCTCCTAGTTGTGCAATTCTATTAATTATTTTCTTTGAAGTTTTTATTTTCAATCCTAATCCCCAAATCATGGTTCGGCTGAGATTGTGAGTTAAGGCAGAGCATCACGTTCTGATACCAAGCTGTCTACCGAATCCATTTAAGAACCTTATTTAAGGGTTTATAGTTTATGACAAGTCTGGGTACACCTCTTTCAATCTCAGCATTATTGTTTACATAAAATGCAGTACAACTCCAGGGAGACTTACTTGGTCTAATAAGACCTTTCGCAAGAAGTTCAGAGATTTCCATCTAACAAGTTTCCCTTAAAAGATTAGGCATTTGAGCTGCCCGAGCTTTAGTGGGAATTTGACTTTCAGAAAAGTTATCTTCGCATGGAAGAGTAACAATATGTGTTTTCCTAGACCAAAATGCCATTGGAATGTCTGAATAGACTTCTTTTCCAAGTTGAGCTTGAAAGTTTTTAACTCTAACTTGAAAACTAGGGTCATCAATTTTTTGTTGTATACTCTTTTGTTGAGTCCTGACTGATGGTTATACTCCTGAGTCCTGATTGATGGTTAAGAAGATATTTTGTAGATTTTGTTTCTCAGTCTACCTAACATTTTTTTCTTTTCTTTCCCATTAGGTTGGTCTACGTACTCTAATTGTTCAATGTGGTTAATCCTCTTGGCGCATGATTCTTTGCTGATAATTAACTAAAATTTGTTGTGTTCATGGATGCATGCTTTCTTCTGGCTATGTTCTGGATTGCTTTCTTTAGGGTTTGTGTCAGTGAAATATATTTCTATCATGAATTTTTTCTAATTAGATCATATAAAGATCAAAGTCGCAAGGGTCGAAGATATCCAAGCACAACTACTTTACTTGGGGATTACCAACCTTTTCCTAATGATCTTGTTCTCACAGTTGTAACAAACTTTTAAAACAATGAATCCATCCAGTAGCTTAACTTCTTAAGCACAAGAGCTCGTTACCGTATCTTAACTTCTTAAGCGATCCGCCGGATCTGGCCCAACCCACGTGTCTTTTTGGCAGGTTTTCTTATTTTTCGCAGACCACCTTTTATCTTATATATTCACTCTACCCCCCAAACCTTTCTTTATTTCTGTATAGCTCTGTCTCTCTCTCTCTCTCTCAAAATCTCTTTCTCTCTATAACGCCGTCTATGTTTCTCGTTTCTGCTATCTTCTTTAGAGTGCCAATTTCAGTCCAAAACCTTCTCTGCAAGGTACAACTTTTAGTTACCCATTTATACAATTATCTTTTGTTACTGGTTTTCTAAAACTAATTTACAAGCTTCATTAATGGTGATTTAAACCAATGTTTATGATTTTCTTTGCCTTTTATCGGAATCCTTTCCTCTTCAAACCTTTTCTTTTCATTCTGCTTTGATTGATTCTGATAATGTGGGTTTTTGTTGTTTCGCGTTGTGGGACCACTTTGGCAGTGAGACATTTGTTGTTTCTAATTATGTAATCAGCATTTGTGTTTTTTTTTTTTTTTTTTTTTTTATTTATTTATATATAGGATTTATCATACGTAGTGTGATGACATTTTCTGGTAGGATTCATAATATATATATTTTCTTTTGGTTAACATATATGATCTCTCCGCTATCATTCAATTCTTGGTGTTCCATGTTTGTGTTGAGTGCAATATTCGTTCCTACATAGAGGTGATCGATGCAAGATTAATTAGCATATTTTTTACTTCTTTGATGCACCTCAAACTGTGATCGTGCAAGAGATTGTCCCTGGCCTTCTTACTTTAGAATTTACGATTACCTAAATTCTCCCTCTCTCTCTCCTATGTACTATATATATACTCATTAAATTAATTGATTTGGTTTTTTAATTTGTTGATTATTTTCAGAGTCAGTCAATGGACGCACCAATGTTGCCTGCTGGATTTAGGTTTGATCCCTTAGATAGACAACTGATACTTTACTATCTGAGGAGAAAGGTTAGAACACCTTGTTTCAAGGTCCCATACATCAACGAAGTTGATGTCTATAACTCTCGTCCGAGAGACCTTATTACTCAAGGTACTTACCTACTCTTTTTTTCTTAAATATTTAACTCATCATTATAATAAATAATCTCTACTGTTCTTGTTCTTAACTTCTTATTGTTATTGGTGGCCGGTGTGTAGCTCATGGTGGAGATGGTTCATCATCATCCACAAGAAGAAATAAAAATATGAATCAATATTATTACTTTTTCATGCAGAGGAAGAGAAAGTACGAACAAGGAAAGTCTACTAGGGTAAGTCGAGAAGTCAAAAATGGAGCGTCATGGAAGGCTAATAGTGGAGAACAGAATGTGAAAGATTACAAATCTGGTAAAGAGATTGGTTTTAAGACAACTCTTGTTTATTATAAGGATAAAAATCCAGAGTCTAAAACCAATTGGATAATGCATGAGTATTGTTTAATAACCCAAGAATCCATACAACAGGTATGTATATGTAATTTTTTTTTAATGTTATTATTCATCATATAAATGTTGTTTTTCTTATAGTGCATCATGAACTAATTGATTATAATATCATATGGATGATTCTGTTATTCCTCATTTATGCAATATGAGTGGGTAATATGTAGATTATATTCTTAGGACTTGGGAGGTGAAGAATAAGGAAATTGGTAAAGATGATGAAGACATGCATGAAGTTCCTGAAGCTCCTACAATTGATCAACAAGAAAATGGAGTACAACTGCAAGGACAAGATGACAAATGTTGCATTAATAATCAACAAGGTGATGATAGTGAAGATTCATGGTCATACTATGCGATTCTCTTGCCATCGCATATTGAAGAAGATTTTCTGAAGTAGTCAACAATCATGGTTTGAGTAGCTCTATACAATGAAGATATGGGTTTAAAGAATAGGAAAAAAAAAGTATTTATCGGTTACTTTTAATTAGGATTTGGTTTCCTGCTAATGGCAATGCCGAAGGTGGGTTTTAGATTTCATATTTTCTTTTGTTGGAGGCATAAGTGGGGAGCTGTCGTAACCTCCACGTTGGGTCTTGTAGTGTTTTGTACTTCTTCTTATTCATAGTGAAATCCAGGCTGAGCATCCACCCTGCTCCAGAGTTTTTCCCTACCTAGGGTTTTCTCCGTCATCAAAAGCTGTGGGTTTAAGTTTTCTCTATTTTTTTTTTTCGACAGAAGCTATGTTTATTTCAAGCATATTGACAAGTAAGCTCTATGGTGCCTATCTAGGGATCAATAATTCGATACTACATGATGCGAAAAAAATTGATCGGATGACATTCCCTGCGGTTCCTGGTGCTCCAGCCGACCTGCACAGAAGAGACGACAGGGGAGAGCCGGGTTGACCCGACGGGGGACTCTCCGATGCCTAAGCCAGATCTTTCCACAGTGGATGCTCAAAAGTGTTTTTCCAGTAAAAGGAGTGAGTGGTCCCTCCTCTACGATGGAGGCTTACCTTGGTATTTATAGGCTGTTGATGGAGAGAGAAGGAAGGGCATTGGTGGAGAGTCCTGTTCAGGCGTAGAGTCCTTGAGGGGAGTGGTTCCATGATTCTAGGAATATTCTGGGTTCCAGGGAATATTCTGAGAATATTCTCCATTGATCTCAGAAGTGCAACTCATGAGAGGGGTGGACGCCTCTGATGACGTGTAGTGGATAGAGTCCTACCCCCGTGATCAGGGATCACGTCCCTTGAATGTAGGATTAGATGCATGCACGTTTCTGGGTGCCTTACTTGACTGTGCCGAGCTGAGGTGACAGGTTGGTCAAGCCGAGGTGAATGGTAGCACGGCTTGATGAGGGCCAGGGTGACAGCACTCCTGATAGAGGGCCGAGGTGGCAGCAAGGCCTGATGGAAGATCGATGTGGCAGCACGGCCTGATGGAGGGCCAAGGTGGTAGCACGGCTTGATGAGATGCCGAGGTGGTAGCACGGCCTGATGGGGGCTGAGGTGGCAACACGGCCTGATGAAGGGCCGAGACAGTAGCACGGCATGACTTGATGGAGGGCCAAGGTAGCAGCACGACCTGATTGAGGGCCGAGATGGAAGCGCGGCCTAATGAGATGCCGAGGTGGCAGCACGGCCTGATGGAGGGCCGAGGTGGAGGCACGACCTGTTGGAGGGCCGAGATGGCAGCACGCCCTGATGAGATGCTGAGGTAGAAGCATGGCCTGATGGAGGGCCAAGGTGGCAGCACGGCCTGTTGGAGGGCCGAGGTGGAAGCACGGCCTGATGGGATGCCGAGATGGTAGCACGGTCTGATGGAGGGCCGACGTGCAGGATTGGTCAGGACAATCCCTGTGTCACACCCCGCCTCCATTCACCTGAAGGTTGGCGACATGGACATGCACACGTATCCACCATCCATCCAGGATCCACGATGCAGTACTTTAAGTTCATAAGATTATGAAATGAATTCTAAAATCACATACTTATAATATAAATAAAATATATATCAACTGGTGATTTCTATCGATATTTACCATATTTACACAAAAAGAATGTTTTCACATCTTAATCATAATTACAGTTATGCCCCCATTGGGCAGCATCTTGTTAAGTACAAAAAGAATAAAAAAATAGAAGATGATACTCCCATCCTCAGAGTGCTCCAAATGCACAATCATCGCACACACATCCATCCTCTTGTGTAATCAGCTCCTCATCCCAGAGGTCGCCTCCGTAGAGAGCCGGGACCTCGATTATAATTTCCAAAGGTTTTCCTGAATCAACATCTAAAAAGGGGCAACAACAGGGGGTGAGCTTCCACGAAGCCCAGTGAGGGTAACACACAAGCAATCATGACAATCCAAGAAAATGCAACAGTATGAATATTCATGCCCGACCACATCAATATGAATGCAATTATGTGAGTGTAATGACGTGATCCATTTATTATCAAGCAATTCTAAGCAACAATTTCTAAGTCCAAAGGGGGTATAAGTGCTACTGCAATGTAGGTGTTATCCCCAGTCATGAATGTACGTTATCAGTCCTCAGGGATACTAGCTAGTTACGAGTCAGAAGCGTGTCGGTTTCGAAACCACATCGTTACCCGGCAAACCCCTATTAATAACCCTCCCATGATACCATTACATCGAATCCAACATCGCATGTAGGGTATACCCGTCACCGAATCAAACATCGCGTGAGGGTTTGTCATGATGCTGGCATCTTTGCACCTCAGTCACCGGAAATCATCCCCAACCACGGACCGTCAAATGAGAGGATTAGCCAATACGTAAACCCCTATTGGCAAGGGTTGTAGCACTAGGGTGGTTTTCCTAGCCCAATGCATTCTAATATGCCACAACATAATTCAATCACACTCACACACTCACACACACCTTGAGCATGCAGTGCCACCGGCACCAACCATTGGCCACCCTACACCCCAGTCACATACACACACTCACCCTAAGCATGCAGTGCCGTCGACACCAACCGTTGGCCACCCTGCACCCCAGTCACACATATAGACACACACACACCCTGAGCATGCAGTGCCACTGGCACCAACCGTTAGCCACCCTACACCCCAGTCACACACCCACACGCACACATGCACCCTAAGCATGCAGTGCCACCGGCACCAACCATTGGCCACCCTGCACCCCAGTAACACACACACTCACCCTGAGCATGCAGTGCCGCCGGCACCAACCGTTGGCCACCCTGCACCCCAGTCACACACACACACCCACACATGCACAATCATAATCCACATTCTCATGCCACATCAACACCATATATAAGGAATAATATAATAATATGCAAAATGATAAAATTCATTCACATATGCATTATGATGCAATCATTCCATAAAAACACACAAAATCCCCTCACCTCGTGTTCTAGATGGCGGTAAATAGTTGATGGTTTTGTGTTGAGTGTCCCCGTCACTTCTCGGTTCCACTCCTAGGATACATAGTGTTTTTAGGTTACTCGGTTATTCATAGAGGAGTGGGACACTAAGACTCGTGCCCCAAATAAAAGGATTAAAAATTAACTTTAAAATGGTTCACCGATGGATGGTTCCTGCCTTTACCGGCTGGCCGGTGACCATCCACCAGTGAAGGTAAAATTGGGGTTTTCTTGCCCAGATCAGCCCTATTGGCCCTGTGGCCCCTGTGTATGGTGGTGGAAATACGTATTTTTCAGTGGGGTGTCATTTCCCAACTCCATTCCCCTTTTTCCTTCTTTTGTTTAGTTTACAAATTGGGTTTCGTGATTTTAGGATTGGTTTTTCATGTAAGGTATCCTCACACACTTCACTTAGCTTAGGTTTAGTGAAATTAGTGAGTGGTTCAACATAGGGTTTCAAGGTACACCCAATTTCCTCAATACACAAGTCTAGGTTAGGATACATTGGGGAAGACTTAGGTTGATCTCATGGAATGGTCATTAATGGCTCATGAGATCACTCTCACACACCATACCTAGGTTTAATTTCATTTTCCCCAACTTAGGGTTAGGTTAGGGTGTTAGGTCATAGAGGATTTGTTCAAATTCCCAAATCCTAGGGTTTTTGGTAGGGATTTCATAAGGATTTGTCCTTAGACCCAAGGTTGAGTAAATAACCTTGCCAATGTAGGTCTCTTACTCTAATTTCCCTCTTCCATTATGTAGTATTTATTGTTGGGTAGGTGAAATTTGGTTGGGTCTCCATTACTCCCAATAAAGAGTGAAATGGGAAGGAGAGAGAGAGATAGATAGAGATTTTTGTGTGTGTGGAGAGATGAGCATATGGGCTTACCTCAAGAATGGAGCCCTAGCCTTCCTCCTTCCTTCCTCTCCTTCTCCTTCTTCTTCTTCTTCTTCTTTCTCCCTTTCCTTCTTTCTATTTTGGTAGGAGAAGAAATGTATGGTAAGAGCCCTATTTATAGCCATTAAGTCCCAGTAAGGGCTGTTTGGGGAATTAATGGGTTTTTACCCAATACCGGGTTATTCCGTTATTCAGCACTAACAGGCCCACCTTAGGGTGTCTGGATACTTTAATCTATTCCCCAATAGGTTGTACCAACTATTGGGGGTGGTTTGATGTGCACAGGTGCGAAGATCCGGGTCCTACGGCAAATTAGCCCATTTTCAGCCAGTATTCTCACCAGAGGGTGTTCACCGGTGGATGGAGCATCCACCGGTGACCATCAGCTGGTGAACGCTGAACTGGTCACTTTGTATGGTGATTTCTCCTCTGTTTGAGTGGGGCCTTCTCCAGGGTTTTTAGTGTGTGTGAGGTTCAACTGACCTTTCCCTTCGGGTCCGAAATCCCTTCCAATTACTTAAGCATGGGTAGTAGGTGCAAGTGGGGTCGCCCTTCCTTCCTCGGCAAAAGATGGATGCAACCCAGTGCTCACTGGTACTGGTGTCCTCCGGCGTCGCACCTGAACATTAAATAGGAAGTTTTAGGGTTCGGGTATAACATTCCCCTTCCTTACAAGAAATTTCGTCCTCGAAATTTGACGTACCTGGTGATCCAAACAACTGAGGATATTTCTTCTTCATTTCCTCCTCACGTTCCCAAGACGCTTCTTGTCTGGAGTGATTCCTCCACTTGACTAGTACATAAGAAATAGTCTGATTGTGGAGAATGTGGTCTCTCCGGTCAATGATTTCTTCTGGCTGTTCTACATACTTCTAATCAGCGTCAAGTTCCAAGGGTACATGTGTTAAAATATGAGTTGGATCAGAAACGTACTTCTTGAGCATGGAAACATGAAACACATTATGAGCTACTTCTAAGTCGGGTGGCATAGTGACCCGGTAAGCTACTATTCCGACTCGACCCAATATTTCATAAGGTCCCATGTATCGAGGACTTAGCTTTCCCTTCTTGCCAAACCTCTTCACTCCTCTCATTGGGGATACTTTTAGAAAAATTTTATCGCCCACCTCAAACTCTAGGTGCTTTCGTCTGACATCTGCATAGTTTTTCTGTCTTGATTGAGTCGCCTTAATTCTCTCCATGATTACATCCACTTTCTCATAAGTGGCCTAGATCAGTTCTGGGCCTAGGATCCTCCTTTCTCCAACTTCATCCCAATACAAAGGTGTTCTGCATTTCTTACCATACTGGGCTTCATAATGTGCCATGCCTATAGTAGCCTTGTAGCTATTATTGTAGGAGAACTCTATGAGTGACAAGTGCTCATCCCAACTATAGCTAATATCCAATACACAAGCCCACAACATATCCTCTAGGGTCTGTATAGTCCTCTCTGACTGCCCATCTATCTGTGGATGGAATGCTGTGCTGAAATTCAGTTGGGTCCCCATTGCTGTCTGTAGACAATTCCAAAAGTTAGAGATGAATATGGCATCGCGGTCAAAGACAATACTTGTTGGTACCCTGTGTAATCGGACAATATTGTCAACATACAGTTGAGCCAACTTTTCCATGGAGTAAGTAATCTTTATGGGGATGAAGTGGGCCACCTTGGTCAGTCGGTCTACAATTACCCAGATGGTGTCATTCCCTTTCTGAGTACGTGGCAATCCTGTTGATGAGCACATTTATGTGTGAAATCTAGGGTAGTAAAACATGCATTTTACATATTTATAATAGAGCTACCTTGGGTTTTACTCTCTTTTTGCAGGTTTTATATTTTTAAGGCCTTAAGGACTATCGGATGCTATATCTTCAATTTTACACGTAAAGAGGTCCTATTTCTTTTCATGGTTACGAAGAGGATGAAATTCTGAGCAAGATGGATGTGTTCAATTAAAAGTACACATTCGTTTGGTCACCCGTACAAATGATTATTCTTTTCGGGTCAGAAAAAGAATAATGGATTAGAACTGAACCGAGATGTAGAACCAGCCCATTTGCAGTTGTCCCAAAGGTACAAGGAATAGTTTAAATGCCAACAAGGATCAATGGACCACATCCTTAAGTGATTGAAGATTTGTTTTTGGTAACAACAACTACCTAGTGTAGTTGGTGAGCTATGGTGTACAAAATTCCCTTGCTCACCAAGAGGTCTCAAGTTCGAATCCCGTGGTTGTTTTTTTTAGAGAATTTTGTTGAAGATTTCTTGTTTTTCACTCACTTAAAGCACTAAGGGCATGGAGGGGATTTCCACATNCCCTTATAAGAGTGACTCTCTGGTCAAGTAGGGAATCTCATATTATGATGCATCCCTCGGGCTAAGTAGAGAAACCTACTTGTGAGTCTCTCTCTAGCTTTATCCCCTTTCTTTTACTTTATTTTTATTTCAGCATTTTTTTCCTTTATTTATTTATTTATTTTTAATTGCGTGGGTTATTTATTTTCAGTTATTTATTTATTTAATTTTAATTGCGTGGCTTGCATCTTTAAATTCTTAGATGACGAATGGTTAGGACGTTATTTTAGATACATATGTTTAGGACGGTAATTAGAATTAGATCACAACCATTAATCAGTTCACTTTTGCATTATTAAAAGAAATAAAAAATAAAGTGGTTGATCTCCCTGTGTTCGACCCGTAGCTGGTCCGTACGCTTGCGGTTACATTTTAAATCTCAAACACCTGTGACAAAATCCATGGTAATATTTTCCTATTTCCATTCTGGTATGGGTAGGGGTTGTAATAAGCCGGGTGGCCTTTGCCTTTCTGCTTTGATCTGTTGACAATTCAAGCATTTGGCTACATGGGTGGCTACATCAGTTTTCATGCCACACCACCGATAGGACTTCTTCAAATCCTTGTACAGTTTTGCACTACCTGGATGGATGGAGTAGGGTGAATTGTGAGCTTCTTTCAATATTAATTCCCTCATCTCTTCATCCTTTAGTACGCAAAGTCTATCTTTAAACTTGAGGACCCCATCTTCAGTCAACTTGAAATTTAAATCTTTTTGTCTTCCTTCTTTGATATCGCTTACTATTTTCTGAAGATCCTCATCTAGTACTTGGGAGACTTGGATTTTCTCCATTAATGACGGTTGTATCATAAGTGCGGCCAAGGTCACTGTCGCCTCATTCGTTAGTAGTTCCAAATCCATTCTTCTAGCTTCCTCAATCAACTATTCATTCATAGTCAAGGTTGCTAGGGATAGAGTCTGAGACTTCCTGCTCAATGCATCAGCCACTACATTGGCCTTCCCCGGATGGTAATGGATGGTGCAGTCATAATCCTTCATCAGTTCCAACCATCTTCTTTGTCTCATATTCAGCTTCTTTTAGGTGAAAAAGTATTTCAAACTCTTATGATCGTTGTAGATCTCACTCTTTTCCCCATATAAATAATGCTGCCAGATCTTTAAAGAAAAAATAACCGCTGCTAACTCCAAGTCATGAGTGGGGTAATTCTTTTCATAGTCCTTCAGCTATCGAGATGCATATGCTACCACCTTGTTATTTTGAATCAACACACAGCCTAAGCCCAACTTGGATGCATCACTATATACTACCATTCCAGCGTTGCCTTTTAGAATAGTGAGTACTGGAGCTATTATTAATTTCCGCTTCAATTCCTGGAAACTTTCTTCACATTCCTTAGACCATTCAAATTTCACTCCCTTCCGTGTTAGTCGAGTCATAGGTCCAGAAATGCGTGAGAAATTTTTGATGAACCTTCTGTAGTACCCTGCTAACCCCAGGAAACTATGAATTTCACCTACATTCTTAGGTGCCTCCCATTCTATCACAGCCTTTACCTTTCCAGGAGCAACTTTAATGCCCTTCTCTGAGACAACATGCCCTAAGAAATGCACTTGTGTAAGCCAAAACTCACACATTTACTGAATTTTGCATACAACTGCTTCTCTCTCAATCTCTGAAGGGCAATCTCAAATGGTAGCATGTTCCTCCCTGCTCTTCGAATAGATCAAAATATCATCAATGAACACGATGACAAAGTTGTCTAACATATCGTGGAATACTCTATTCATCAACTCCATGAACACTGCAGGGGCATTGGTTAGTCCAAATGGCATAACTAGGAACTCATAGTGTCCATATCGAGTCCTGAAAGCTATCTTCCTGATGTCACCCTCTTTGATCTTGAGTTGATGATAACCAGATCTAAGGTCAATTTTGGAAAACGTGGTTGCACCTTGCAATTGATCAAAGAGATCATTGATTCTAGGCAACGGATACCTATTCTTGATAGTTAGCTTATTGAGTTCCCTATAGTCTGTGCACATTCTCATACTCCCATCCTTCTTCCTAACAAAGAGTACCGGTGCTCCCCATGGGGACACACTAGGTCGGATGAACCCTTTCTCCAATAAATCTTGTAATTGTTCCTTCAACTCCTTCAGTTCTGAAAGTGCCATCCTATATGGAGCTTTTGATATAGGTGCTGCCCCAGGGATCAGATCAATAGTGAATTCAGTCTCTCGGTCCGGGGGTAGTCTAGGTAAGTCGTCAGGAAAGATGTTTGAAAATTCTCTCACTACTTCTATTTCCTCTACCGACTTATTCTCCTCAGTTGTGTCAATCACAGATGCCAAATAAGCCTCACATCCTTGCTCTAGTAATCTTCTCACTTCAAGTGCAGATATCACTAGTTTCTTGGACTTCTTGACTTTTCTCCCTTTGTAAACAAACTCACCTCCTTCTCGAAGTTTGAATACAATTTTCTTCTCAGCACATAAAACACATGCCCTATAGGCAGATAACCAATCCATACCTAAGATAACATCGAAGTCATGCATCTCTAATTTAATCAAATGGGCAATCAAGTCCCGTCCACAGACTTGAATAGGGCACGGCTCATAAATCTCCTCTAATCCTACCTCACTCCCAGTTGGTGTGCTAACTACTAACTTGTGTGTTAACATTTTTGGCTTAATATTCATCTTAGCGGCAAAAGTGGGGGATACAAATGAATGTGATGCACCAGTATCAAACAAAATATATGCAGGGGCCATCGATATCAACAACGTACCTGTGACCACTCCAGGCGATGCCTCCGCTTCCTCAGTAGTCAGTGCAAACACTTTCCCTTGCAGTCTAGCTCCCTGTGGTGCCTAAGTCGGACGGGTGGTGGATAATGGATGCACTGATTTGGTTGGTCCTACATAGGGGTCACCCGGTCTCCTCTGTGAGCAATTCCTTACAAAGTGACCCGTTTGTTGACAGATAAAACACCTTAAGGGGACAGTCTGAGATTGTGCTACCATAGGTCTAGGTGGTGGTGGTGCTTGTCCTGTTTCTGATCTTCTAAACTGACCTGAGGCTGCACTAGAATATGTCCCCTTACCAAACCTGCTAGGTGCCACTGTCCTCTTCCCTTGGATGGTATGATAGTTCTCTCTTTGTTTATCCTCAATGGATTTGGTAGCCTGAACCACCTGGGCATAATTGTGGAGGTACTGAGCCACTAACATAGCCCCTATAGTGGGTCTTAACCCTTTCTCAAATCTCTTCACCTTTGCCTGATCCCCCTTCAAATGCTCAGGTGCGAAGAAGAACAACTTCTCAAAATCTTGTTGATATTCCAATACAGAGTTGGACCCTTGTTTCAGCTCCATGAACTCTATTTCCTTTCTCTCCCTCATACTGTCTGGGAAGTAGTTGTTGTAGAACTCCACTTTAAAGTGTTCCCATGTGAGGTTAGGCTGTAGGGCCACTAGGATGGGTTTAGTGGACTTCCACCATGCATTTGCCTCATTTTTTAGTTGGTAGTCAGCACACATCAGTTTCTGTTCTTCAGTGAGGGTCATTACCTTAAATGCCTTTTACATTCCCTTTACCCATTTGGTGGGTGCCAAAGGATCCTGCGCAATCCCACCAAAGTAGGGAGGCCTAAACTGGAACGTTTCCATCACTTTCACGTTGTCCATCGGCAGTATGACTTGGCTCTGTGGCATCATTTGCCCCTGTGTTAGTGGTACATCAGGTCGTGGGTCATATTGTACATTGGAGCCCTCTGGGTGGGTTGTGTGGTGAGCCATTGGTGCTGGGACTTGTTGTGCCTGGGGAATAGTGGTAGAAGCAACGTTAGGTACTAGCTATGTCTGTGGTGGAACAGCCTGTGCCTCCCGAGTCTGAAACACAGCATTGATCTGTGCATTTAGACCCGTCATAAACTCCAGTTGCTACTGTTGCAACCCTTGCATCATCACATTTTGTTGCTGTTGTAGTCCTTACAACATGTTGCCCATAATTGACACTACATCCTGGGTAGAAAGTATAGGTGGAGTAGGAGGGGCTGCCTGTGCTGTGGTATCGGGCACCTCTTCCCTACTTGGTTCCGAAGTCGATGGCCGACCCATAGTAGATGTAGTAGTACGGCGTGGCCGTTTAGGCAGTTGTCCCACCTGTGTTTGGGATTTGTTAGGAGCTATGTGAACCTTCCTGTATAAGAGGTAACATAGGCAACTTAGTACAACTAAGCATGCATATTCAAGTCTTTATATGTACTAGGTTCAGACACCCACATCCTCCGTATCCACCCACTGAGGGAGGAAAATATGTAAAATGGACCCACACATATAAAGAAAAGAAAATAAATTCTCACCTTTTTACCTTCACCGATGGATGGATCCGCAAGGTCTGAAAATCACTTAAAGTGTTCACTGGTGGATAGTAATTGTTTCACCGGCCAGCCGGTGAACACTTTTACTGTCTTTTAAAAGGGCAGGCCGAGAACTCCCATTTTCACCATAACCTCTTCCTTTTCTTGCCAAGAACGACCGAAGAGCTCTTCCAAGGTTGGAAGAACATCATCTGGTATTTTTTTCTGCCAATCCACGCCACATTTCGGGCAAGAGGTAAGGTTTTCCTCCCATTTTTGCTAGGTTTTCCATTTTCCCCAAATTTTCTTCTCTGTGAAACCCTAACTAGTGATTTATGTGAAATTTCTTGCATTCTTTCCAAATGTGCCTTTCCTTTTGTATACGCTTAGTTGGATATGTATATTTGTTGTGTTTGTATGCAGGTCATGAGTTCTAGAAGAGACACATGTAGTCGAAATGCTGCGAGGTAGATTCCAGCTCCTCCAGAACCTAACTTTGATAGATTTTGGTTTAGCTCTGTGGAGAGTGCGCAGAAATGGGGGGAGTTTGGAAGTGAATTGGTGGATTCCGGGAAGGCAATATTGTATGGTCAGATGCCTTCCTTTGGTATAGCGAGGCAGTTCCAGGAACTGGGTTGGTCACCGTTGTTAGACCCAAGGGACAGATGCTATCCTTACTTGGTCCAAATGTTCTTTTGTAATCTGAGGGGCGAGGAAGTAGGGGAGAATGATTATCGTCTCATGAGCCGAGTTATGGGAGTAGACCTCTCCTTCACCACAACCGAGTTTGGTGCTATTACTGGGATTTCAAGCGCCAGGGAGAGAGTATATTGTGCTCCCAAGACTAGAAGGGGAGCCTTCCTACCCCAAGATAGTTTAGATGAGATGTGTCGGCAGTTGACTGGAACCACTAGTGGATGGGCTAGGTTCAGTCGCTTCAGGACCACGCCCAAGGTGCTTTGTAGGGTAGTTCAGTCAAACATATTACCAGCTGGAGGTCATTTCAATGAAGTTTCTCTTCTCCAGGCCTATATTACCCTGTGCTTGTATGTGGGTCTCTAGATCAACCTCCCATACCTATTGATGCGGCATATGGCATACCGGGCCAAGTACCCAAAGGATGGAAATTTACTTTACGGAAATCTCCTTACTAGTATTTTTGTACACTTTGGGGTCCCCTATGCGGACGAGCCTACAGATGGAGCCAAGAGGTATCCTTTCGATTTACACTCCTTAGTGAAGATGAAGGTTGACCCTAATGATGGTAGTGATGCTGAGGGGGTGCCGGTAATGGTCCCTATAGGAGGTGACCAGGATATGGATATGAAAAATGACAAGGAGGCCAAGAAGAGCGAGGAAGATGGGGAGGATAGTGAAGATGATGGACCTCCATTGAGTCAATGCCGTAGGGTAACTACCCCACCACCTCCTTATACTTCATCTCAATATGCCGGTGGCGCTTCTTCTTCGATCGCACCGAGTGATGTAGTAGGTTGGGATCAGGTGATGCAGGCTATCCAAATAGGTTTTCGGGGTCTGAATACCCGTTTGGACAGCATTGATGATAGGGTCAGTCATATGGAGGTATGGACCTGTAGGTGGAACACTTACATTGGGCTAGCAGATACTACTCATGTTTCTTCGGTACCACCCAGTGATCCACCCCAGCAGTAGTTTTTCCTAGGTCCTCCTATCTTTAAATCTTGTTCTTAGGATTGTGATCCTATTATATTTTATTTGTACCATTAGTGTTATTAACTTGAGAGTTATTTAACAGGTAGTTATCGTCCATGTAATTTGCTCCTAGTTAAGTCTCGTATTCTCCTCTCTCAAAGTTGTAAGCTGAATTTGTTATTAATGAAATTATCAGTGTTATCGGCTTCTATCTTCAACTTGTCTCCTATGTGTGAACTATGATTTATGTACTTATCTTTAAGCTTTTATTTATAACCTAATCACCAGTAGTCCTATCATTTCATAAGTTTATGACTTAAAGCAGAGTATCGCGCTCTGATACCACTCGTTGTCACACCCCACCTCCACTCACCTGAAGGCTAGCGACATGGACAAGCACACGTATCCACCATCCATCCAGGATCCACGATGCAGTATTTTAAGTTCATAAGATTATGAAATGAATTCTAAAATCACATACTTATAATATAAACAAAATATATATCAACTGGTGATTTCTATTGATATTTACCATATTTACACAAAAAGAATGTTTTCACATCTTAATCATAATTACAGTTATGCCCCCATAGGGCTACATCTGTTAAGTACAAAAAGAATCAAAAATAGAAGATGATACTCCCATCCTCAGAGTGCTCCAAATACACAATCATCGCACACGCATCCATCCTCGTGCGTAACCAGCTCCTCATCCCAGAGGTCACCTTCGTAGAGAGCCGGGACCTCGATTACAGTTTCCAAAGGATTTCCTGAATCAACATCTAAAAAGGGGCAACAACCGAGGGTGAGCTTCCATGAAGCCCAGTGAGGGTAACACACACAAGCAATCATGACAATCCAAGAAAATGTAACAGTATGAATATTCATGCTCGACCACAACAATATGAATGCAATTATGTGAGTGCAATGATGTGATCCATTTATTATCAAGCAATTCTAAGCAACAATTTCTAAGTCCAAAGGGGGTATAAGTGCTACTGCAACGTAGGTGTTATCCCCAGTCATGAATGTACGTTATCAGTCCCAAGGGATACTAGCTAGTTGCGAGTCAGGAGTGTGCCAGTTCCAGAACCACATCGTTACCCGGCAAACCCATATTAATAACGCTCCCATGATACCACTACATCAAATCCAACATCACATGTAGGGTATACCAGTCACCGAATCAAACATCGCGTGAGGGTCTATCACGACGTTGGCATCTTCGTACCTCAGTCACCGGAAATCGTCCCCAACCACAGACCGTCGGACAAGAGGATTAGCCCATACGTAAACCCCTATTGGTAAGGGTTGTAGCACCAGGGTGGTTATCCTAGCCCAATGCATTCTAATATGCCACAACACAATTCAATCACACTCACACACTCACACACACCTTGAGCATGCAGTGCCACCGGCACCAACCGTTGGCCACCCTGCACCCCAATCACACACACACACTCACCCTGAGCATGCAGTGCCACCGGCACCAACCGTTGGCCACCCTACACCCCAATCACACACACAGACACACACACACACACCCTGAGCATGCAGTGCCACCGGCACCAACCGTTGGCCAACCTGCACCCCAATCACACACCTACACATACACATGCACCCTGAGTATGCAGTGCCACCGGCACCAACCGTTCGCCACCCTGCACCCCAGTCACACACACACACTCACCCTGAGCATGTAGTGCCACCGGCACCAACCGTTGGCCACCCTGCACCCCAGTCACACACACACACGCACACATGCATAATCATAATCCACATTCTCATGCCACATCAACACCATATATAAGGAATAATATAATAATATGAAAAATGATAAAATTCATTCACATATGCATTATGATGCAAGCATTCCATAAGAACACACAAAATTCCATCACCTCGTGTTCTAGATGGCGGTAGATAGTTGATGGTTTTGTGTTGCGTGTCCCCGTCACTTCTCGGTTCCACTCCTAGGTTACATAGTGTTTTTAGGTTATTTAGTTATTCATAGAGGAGTGGGACAGTAAGACTCGTGCCCCAAATAAAAGGATTAAAAATAAACTTTAAAATGGTTCATCGGTGGATGGTCATCCGCCGGTGAGTTCACCGGTGGATGAATCCGAACGGAATGCACATCTTGTAATATTTTCACCGGTGGATGGTTCTTGCCTTCACCGGCTGGCCGGTGACCATCCACCGGTGAAGGTAAAATTGGGGTTTTCTTGCCCAGATCAGCCCTATTGGCCCTGTGGCCCCTGTGTATGGTGGTGGAAATACGTATTTTTCAGTGAGTTGTCATTTCCCAACTCTATTCCCCTTTCTCCTTCTTTTGTATAGTTTACAAATTTGGTTTTGTGATTTTAGGGTTGGTTTTTCATGTAGGGCATCCTCACACACTTAACTTAGCTTAGGTTTAGTGAAATTAGTGAGTGGATCAACATAGGGTTTCAAGATACACCCAATTTCCCCAATACACAAGTCTAGGTTAGGATATATTGGGGAAGACTTAGGTTGATCTCATAGAATGGTCATTAATGGCTCATGAGATCACTCTCACACAGCATACCTAGGTTTAATTTCATTTTCCCCAACTTAGGGTTAGGTTAGGGTGTTAGGTCATAGAGGATTTGTTCAAATTCCCAAATCCTAGGGTTTTGGGTAGGGATTTCATAGGCATTTGTCCTTAGACCCAAGGTTGAGTGAATAACCTTGCCAATATAGGTCTCTTACTCTAATTTTCCTCTCCCATTATGTAGTATTTATGGTTGGGTAGGTGGAATTTGGTTGGGTCTCCATTACTCCCAATAAAGAGTGAAATGGGAAGGAGAGAGAGACAGAGATAGATAGAGATTTATGTGTGTGTGTGGAGAGATGAACATATGGGCTTACCTCAAGAATGGAGCCCTAGCCTTCCTCCTTCCTTTCTCGCCTTCACCTCCTTCTTCTTCTTCTTCTTTCACCGTTTCCTTCTTTCTATTTTGGTAGGAGAAGAAATGTATGGTAAGAGCCCTATTTATAGCCACTTAAGTCCCACTAAGGGCTGTTTGGGGAATTAATGGGTTTTTACCCAATACCGGGTTATTCCGTTATTCGACACTAACAGGCCCACCTTAGGGTGTTCCGATACGTTAATCTATTCCCCAATAGGTTGTACCAACTATTGGGGGTGGTTTGATGTGAACAGGTGCGAAGATCCGGGTCCCACGGCCAATTAGCCCATTTTCGGCCAGTATTCTCACAGGAGGGTGTTCACCGGTGGATGGAGCATCCACCGGTGACCATCAGCCGGTGAAGGCTGACCTGGTCACTTTGTATGGTGATTTCTCCTCTATTTGAGTGGGGCCTTCTCCAGGGTTTCTAGTGTGTGTGAGGTTCAACTGACCTTTCCCTTCAGGTCCAGAATCCCTTCCAATTACTTAAACATGAGTAGCAAGTGCAAGTGGGGTCACCCTTCCTTCCTCAGCAAAAGACAGATGCAACTCAGTGCTCACTGGTACTGGTGTCCTTCGGCATCGCACCTGAACATTAAATAAGAAGTTTTAGGGTTCGAGTATAACACCCTGCCCATGCTATGGTTGGGAAGAAACACCCTCATCACAACCCAACTCCACCCTACCACTCCGTTGGTCTAATAGAGAGATCAAAGGGTACAATACCACACATTAGCAAGGATAAGAAACACGCACTTATGAAGGGGATCTTGTATGGATTAATCCTTGAAAAAGGACATGTGAAGCACAACAGTAGACTTCCTAGCAGCTTTCTTGAGGAAATTTAGACTAGCAAAGGGAAGCTTCCTTGACTAAAATGTGTAAATAACATTTTATTAAGTGGTAGTGTTTTGCATAATATTAGTTCATATTGGTTTCTTTTTATTTTTGATTTCCTGTTGATGGTACTGCCAAAGGTTGATTTTCAGTTTTCTTTTGGTTGAAGATGCGTTTCCTGGCATCTTTTATTATTTTCAGAGAATCATTTCTTAAATATCAAAGAGGAACAATTGAATTTATGAAGCGAAGTTCGAAGGCCTAATGCAGGGTCTCATAAAAGCAAAAGAGTTAGATATTCCAGCCATCTGGATAGAATCTGACTCTGCATCACTGGTCATGGTAGTGCAACAGGAAAAGTTCCCTTGGTTTGCTAAGCAGAGATGGGCATACCTTAGGCCGTACCTGGAATCGACCCCATGGAAAATTACTTATAATTATAGAGAAGGGAACTTGGTGGCGGATTTCCTAGCTAAGAAAGGTGCAAAATCAAGATGCTCTTCGTTCAATGAAGCTTTTCCGTCCCATGTCTCTGATATGATGGCAAGAGATGAATCTTCTAGGCCTTCCTATCATTTTATGTAGTGGGCAGTCCTAATCCTGCTGATGGCAATGCCGAAGTTGGGATTTTGTGACCTGCTTTGTATTTGGTTTTTGGTTTTTCCTGGCTTTTGCCTCTAATAAATTTACCATTTAGCAAAAAAAAATTGAATTTATCATATGTAGTTGACATTTTCTTGTAGGAGTAAACGTTTTTTTGTCAATTCCACTTGATAATCCATGTAGATAAGCGAACCAAAGACGTTTGGACAAAGAAGAAGAAGAATAGAAAAATGGTCCCTTATTCGATAACGCCATCATCCTTGAGGAATCTGAGAAATTGTTGCTACTAGACAGAGACTAGAATGGTGAAATGTTCAGCCGTGTTAATGCACTAGGTTTATGGAATAAGATTTCTGTTTTCAATTTGCTCTATAACCATAGAGTGTGTTATGTACAAATGGTTTATGGAATAAGATTTTTGTATTTAATTTTATCTAGAATACCGTAGAGTGTTATATATGAGAGAGAGCCAAGAGCCCTGTTCGGCTACTGTTTAAGGATTACAGTCCTAATACAGTTGGTAACTACCAAATATAGTCATTATCACATGTGAGGATATAATAAGTCAATAGAGTTGGAGATCACATGGGATTCCTTGGAGGTTTGCCTTCCTATTCATGTTGAAATGAGTTGGGCATTGATACACTCCCTCATGTGGAAGGACGGCAACAACAAACCTTCAACTTGTCCCTGATAAATTGAAAATGGGTAGTAAGAAGGGCCTTTGTTACAATGTCAGTGATTTGTTCTTTGTAGAAATAAACTGAACAAAGTGCTGACGTTTGGCAACCGGGTCATGGACGATGTTAAAGTCGATTTCCACATGCTTGGTCAGGCATAGAAGACTGGATTGGCAAAGAGATATGTGGCCCCAATTTGGTCACAACATAGAAAAGGATGCACTTTGAGGGGGTACCTAATTTCGTTAAATAGAGATTCAAGCCAAATGGGATTGGTGGCAACATTAGCTAAAGCTTTGTCCTCGGACTCTTTGGAAGAGCGAGCCACTATTTTTTGCTTTTGAGAACCCCAAGAGATAAGATTAGAGCCCAAAAAAATAAAATAGCCACAGGTGGACTTGCGATCATCCCCGTTTGCCACCCCAATCAGCATCAGTGAAGGCCTGTAGAGTGGACCCCGAAAGACCGTTGTAGAAGTAACCCATGGGAGTGAGTATGTCTCAGACAACATAGAATACACTTGATCAAGGCCCAATGGTACTCAGTGGGGGCTGAAATAACCTAGAAGGGGGTGAATAGGTTATACTAGTGGAATAAAAAATTCTTTAGTTAAAATCCCCAAATATATGATTGTAAATAAAATACGAAATATAAAGAGTAATTACAATCACACATTGAACACAAGGATTTATAGTGGTTCGATTCAACTTGAGTCTAGTCAATTCTCTACAAGTTCCACTAGCTCTTCCCTTTCAGTACAATGAATATGGAGAAAACACCTTTACAATCTCTTTTTGCAGGATAAGAAAATCATTTACAAAATTTCTTTCATAAGTAGAGAGAGACCTTCCAAATCTTTTTGTAGGCTGAGAGGGACCTTACAAATCCTTTAGCGATAAGAGAATCCTACACACTAGTCTAATGATAGTCTAGAACAATGTGTAATAACAGCTCAATACTAGAGTTAATGTCACACTCTGCCTCAAATATAGGCCAAGGAATGTGGCATTGGATTCTTAACCAGTTAGCCTACCTCTACCAAGATCACAGATGTAGTCTACGAACTCACAAAAACCATGAGATCACTACCAAAATCAGAGTACACATATAAAATTCAGAATTTAATATTACCCATGGTGATCAAGTCTAAAATGATAAATATATTATTACAGGCAGAAATTGAATTCAACCCACAGATACATAAATAATTACATTATATAGTCAATGTAAATATAAATCACAATGATAAGAAGGGAATCACTATATTCTTCATAGTGTCTCGCAAACCCAGGCTCACAACCTTTGTTATATACTTGTCCACTTCAGCTTTGGTTCCACCATGTAAAAATAGAAAATCCATGAGGGGTGAGCTTCACAAGCCCAGTGAGGGGCGAGCAGGCAAGCACACACATCCATACATGACGTCAAATGCATGCTCACAATAATAGTCACAATATGATGCCACAGATGCATAGTCACATGATCCATTTTCATTTATAATAATTCCATTGTAATTACTAAGGCACCGTTTGATAACGATTATGCTGTTTTTGTGTCTAGAAATAGCAGAAATGACTTTTCATGTTTTCGAAAACAAAAATAGATTTTTTGGTGTTTGATAAACCTGTTTCTCGAAACATTTTTTGCAGACATAATACCACTAAAAACCTAATATTATCATCAGATACCCAGAAGGGAGAGAGGGTTTGGTTGCCTATTTTTAGGTTTAAACAGTTGAGAGATTTATCGAGCACAACAACCTTTTTTTTTCTCTCAAATTCGTTTCTAGAATTGACGAAACAAGTCCGACTTGTTTCATCAAAGTCGTTTCTAGAATTGTAAATAGGCATACATTTTGATTTATGTTTCTAGAAACGGGTGAAATGGAACAACTTTATCAAACGCTTTTTAGGCTATTTCTCCATTTCTGGGAACAAGAAAACGTAGAAACGAAAAAAACGGAACGTTGTCATATGGTGCCTAAGTCTCAAATGTGGGTATAAGTTCTATAAGGAATGTAAGTGATATCCCCTCCCTAGTACGTCGGGCTCCAGATATACAAGCTAGTTGTAAGCAGCAACCAGCTAGTCCCGAAAAGAACCTCGGTACCCTAGTTAACCCCTAAATAATAACCCCAAATAGTTATAGTCCTGAAAAACCCATCGATCACCCATGCTATCCAACAGTCACATATACAATACGACGTACCATGCTATTCCCATCTAGGATACAATACATCAAATCTGGGCGTAGTAGTCCCCAAAGACCCACCATTGAGTGGGATTAGCCAATACCTTACCCCTATTGGGAAGGGGTTATAGCATAGTGCAGACAACCAATTTTGTCTCCTCTTGACAATGATGAATTATGGGCAATGATGAAAAATGTATTCTCTCATTCACAAAGAAATACAATTTACGGTAGAAATCTAGACTATCCCATCTAATTTCAACTACCCCCAACCTAAACCCATTATGCAAGAATTTTTGGAGTACGATTGAGTGTAAGATTAGTCAGGAGTTCAATCTGATATTGTTAAATGATGCGGGGAGGGTGACCAAAAGTGGTCATTGATAGCTTTCACCAGAATACTACAATTGAGCCTAGCATTTGCTTGATTCCCATATTATTCGATAGTATTTAGATTAAGTGTAAGATAGATAAGGAGTTTAGCCCATTATTGTTAAATTATCCGGAGAGGATGACCAAAAGTGTTCATTGATACCTTTCACTAGAATATAGCAATCGAGCCTAGCATGTGCTTGAATCCTATACCATTGGATAGGACTCAGAAATATGGTCTTATTGATATTTTGCAAGAAAAGAAGGGATACTCATATGTGTTGAATTGCCCACCTAAACTTTGAAATCATTAAACCAGACCAAACCTAACCAAACCAAACCAGACTAAACCCGAACCAACCTAAATTAGACAAAACCCGAACCAAACCAAACCTATCAAATCCTGTCTTCCCCTCAGCTAATAGGACTTAGCTGCCTAAGCTACTAGGTAGCCACCCATGCTAGGACTCCCACGGATCTAAGGAATTGCTTCCATGGAGATGGTAAGCTAACCATATCCGTGTAAGCCTAGCCATCTCCCTTTAAGCCTTACCATCTCCCTGTAAGCTTTACCATCTTCATGTAAGCCTTACCATCTTCTTGCAAGCCTTACCATCTCCCTTTAAGCCTCACCATCTCCATATAAGCCTTACCATCTCCCTTTAAGCTTTCAAGGAACTTAATCCTTTAGATTTTCTTCCATGGAGATAGTAAGCTCCTTGTAAGGATTTTCACGGATATTTGTCTTTTCCTATAAATAGTGACCGAGGTCACTGTGTGGAAGGGGCTGGAACTTCCTGAGAGAAAGAAATCCCTGTTTCAAAAACCCCTGCCTGAGAGAGAGAGAGAAAGAAAGAGAAAAAAAATGAAAAAGTCTTGGGAAATTTTAGTTCTAATCATCCAAAGCTCGCTGAATTTGGAATCCTAGTACAGAAACCTTGCTCTAGTTTTAGAAACATGTGCCATCCATTTTAGGTTAGTGGGGAAGCACTGCTTAAATGTTTTGTGGTTATTTTATTATAGTGTGGAAGAACTGCTTAAATATTTGTATTCCTGTCTATTTTCATGATGTACCGTGGAAGCCCTACCCACATTCTAGTAGTAGGTTCCTATTATAGGAATATAATACGGAAGCCCTGCCTATATTCTCATAGCTGATTTCTGTTCTAGGAATATAGTGTAGAAGCCTTGCCTGTATTCCCACAGCTGATTTCTGTTCTAAGGAATTTAGCATGAAAACCCTGTCTGTATTCCCATAGTTGATTCTTGTTCTAGGAATATAACATGGAAGCTTTGCCCATATTCCCATAACTGATTCCTATTCTAGGAATAAAGCATAGAAGCCCCGATCATATGCCCACAATTGATTCTTATTCTAGAATATAGCACAGAAGCCCTGCTCGTATTCTTACAGTTGATTCCTATTCTAGTGATATAGTGTGAAAGTGCTACCTAAATTCCCAAAACCAAAGTCCATTTCTAAACCATAGCACAGAACTCCAGCCTGATTTCTTGTCCAAGTGGTGGAAGTTTTAATTTCCCCAAAAAAGTGAGAAGAAAGCTAAATCTTTGCCCCTGACCTGGCAATAATTACTGGAAATTTCATTATTGTTATTAATTGTTATCATGTAAAGATTATATTATAATTTCATTTGTGTTTGCATTACACAGACCCCATCTCCACATACATTATTTTATGTGTTCACCGTATAAAATAATGACTTCTTTTTTATCATTTCTTGCATTACTTTATAGATTTGTACAATAAATGATAGTCTACTTCAGCATTCCATGTGCCATCATATGTGCTCCTCGTATAAGATAATAATCATAATCATCATTTCATAAGGAATCGCACATATATGCAAATAAGTTCTATTTTCTATCATTTTTATGTGATTTCAATATAGATTATGTATTCTTCCATGTGATGTCTTAATAGTTTTTGCAATTATTTCGTGTAATAGTATACATGTGTTACATTATCTCATGTGATAAAGCTTTCATACTAACTTAGGCTGGTAAAATTATTGAGGGAGAATATTTAAAATCCTAGCATCTGATAGAATGACCAGAAATTCTAGGAGAGGTGGGTGCCTAACACCTTCTCATACTCGTAAGCTGACACGGACCCCTATCTTTAGGACAGACCAAAATATGAAGTCAAAATTAGGGGGTTTCATCCTTTCATAGGAATCCAACCCCTACTAGACCTCGACCCTTGATCAAAATTGGGCTCCACAACAAGTTTCTAGGCCCTGAATCCTAGATGGAGACTCCAAAAATCATACTTTCCCCATCCTCCATAGTCGCCAAGCATGTTTGGAGATACCACTATGCAAGGTAGACTAGTGAGAGGAAGTAGCGAGAAAATGACAATAGGAAACATTTCAAAGGAACACTAAGGGAATGAAGGAGAAAATGGGGGAGGTGTAACCTCTCTCTCTCTCTCTCTCTCTCTCTCTCCATCTGATCCCATCCATCCGCCTTACAGTGGTGACTCCACTGGGGACTGTCAAAGTTTCTATACCAGAGGCTTAAAACATATTTTTATATTTCTTGGTAAATGCATCATGCATCGTGTTCAAAGTGAAATCACTTGATGATGGTACTCCCTGTCATGCCCAGACCCTCGGGGAGGTCAGTGCACAATATACTAAGTACTCTGAGATCAAATGATGTCCACTTCCTACATAAGAGTGCTCGAAGTGAAATTGGTTGACGAGGATGGTCGTCGATAGTTCAAAACCCTCAAGGGTAATAGAACATATCTTTCCATTTTGTGATCAACTAATAGCCACTTTCTGCACTACACTTGTGCACACACTCACTCACGAATACACATACCCTTGTGATTAGCCAACTAAACCCATGTAATATCATGGACAATCACTGGCGAAGCCACACCCCTTGATATAGTACCATATGGTATATCAAAGGAACCACGTACCCATAATTCACTTTCAGCGATAGGTATATTGGTTCTTTCAAGGGTGGCCTTGTGATATCCTATGGCCTTATCCATTACATCACATCATATAGGAACTAGGCCATTGAACAACTAGGGTACACCACAAACTGACTCAGTAATTGTTTGTGGTTCAAGTTCGAATCCCTCTAGCTTGTTTCATCTAGAATGAGATTTTCCTTGTGTATGGTTAAACTTGATATGTTCTTTGACAATTAGGGATTGGGAGATGCAACTATATCTATTTTGGTTCACGCAACAGTGCTTACGGGGTGATGCCTGCTTCACCACATTATATTAGCACGTGTTCCAAACCGAAAATGTTCCGCATGATGAATCCAAGAATTAAGAATGATTAGGTACTTTCATGTTTTTATGGGGAGAAACAAAGTAACTACATGAAAGCAACTATGAGCTTATTCTTGCATGAACGAACTTGTTTATTTTTCCACATCATAGTTTGTGTCTAACTTGGGCCCTCCTAATGAAAAAAGAGGGTTCATATATGTGTGTGATTATCAACTAAAGGTTGGACCAAAGTTAGACACTAATTATTGTGGGGAGTAATTTTTTTTGTGCATCATTCAAAATAAAACTTTCAAAAGAGTCTGAAAATTAAATTCCTTTGTTTGGTCAAGCACAATTCCACATTAAAAAAATTCCCCACTATCTGTGTGGACCCCATCAAGATAACTGTTTGGTCCAAGTCAACACTAAAAGATCCTTACCAACCGTGGAACTTATTGTTCAACTCACTCCATCAAGTTCATCTAATCCAAAATTGTATAAACAATCGGTGAGTATGGATCCAATTATTGGAAGTCAACCAGATACCCAAGAGAAATAAAGAATAGATGTAAAACAATTAGAACTGGAAGAATTGTGTCATTTGTTCAACCAGTTCACCAGTGCAAAGCAGCCTCAGCAATAGATTAAACCTATTTCAATTCTAGAAGAACAAAAGCGGACCAAGATGTGGTCCAATGAACCTCGCACAATACCAAAGTTTGTGGTTGATGATGATGAAGAAGAAATCCAAACAAATCTTCCACCTACACCCCCTGAAACTGAAAGGGAAAGTAAGGTGCGTGAAAATTTAGAAAGGCTTGAAAAAATGTTGCAGAAGGGCAAAGCTATAGACGCTCAGACCACAGGAGCTGATGAGATGGTCTTCTTTTTAGGGGCTCGAATTTCAGAGAAATTTAAATGGAACACTGATAAATTTGACGATAAGGGTGACTCAAAGGCGCACTTGAAGGTGTTTTCATTAACATTTCCAGATCGTGGGGATTTGCTAAAGAACAAATGAAGCAGGAATTTTTTCTTACTCTTTCAGGCCTAAATCTTTGTTAGTCAACTCAATTAGACCCAGAACTCAAAATTGGCCACCAATCTGAAAGAATTATCTAAGCAGTACTCTTACAATATTGAACTAGATATAACTCGACAAGAGTTAGAAACTATTCGACAAGCTTCGAGTGAGGGTTTCACTAAGTTTCTCCTAAGGTTTTGAGATAAAGCGGGCATGATGGGATCTCGACCAAATGAACAAGAGCATATTGAAATGATACTAGAAAACTTGTCTCATCTTTACTACAATGTCTTATACAGCCAACATATTGAGACATTTTCGTCATTATTGGACACTAGAAAGAGGGTTGAAAACCGTGTATTCAAAGAATCACAACATCGTGGTACTTCTCAAAGTCATCCAGAACAAGGTAAAAATCCAAAGCCAAATCAATATCAAGGTTAAGGGCTAAATTCGGTGAGCTAGAATCAGCAACCCATCATAGCTCAAGCCACAACATCTCCTCCAACTGTAATACATCCCAACTCATCATTACGATGGGCTTTGAAGCCTCAACGACAATTCATTGATTTGGGCATAGCTAGATCTCTAATATATGCTAAATTGAAGAAGGAATGATTTTTTGGCACAGTTCGTCCCCGACCAGTAAAAAAATCTCTTACCATATTTGTATGATCAAGATCAATTTTGTGACTATCACACCAAAAAGGGCACTCCACTGATGAGTCCATTGCACTAAGGCATGCTATACAAAATCTTCTAGAAGATGGAACGCTTGAACTGAACAATTAAGCAGTAACCAAATGTGGTAATGATGTTTGAGTAGCTGAAAAGGTAGCAAAGCATAAGAAGCACATCAGGAGCATGGATAAAAGAATGATAGGTTTAGAGAGAGACCGTCATTGAGAAAGATTTTTCTTTTCCTTCTTTCTTTCTAATTTAAAATATAGGAATCTTGTTTCATATGAATAAAATTCTACTTTCATTTCAACTTCAATTTTGTCTTCTTTTACTCTTTCATCTTGATCAAGAATGTCAAACTCTTACTGATAGATTTCTTAGGATTTTCAACACACTGACCCCTTTCCAATAATCATGGAGCTTAGAGGAATCCTTATTTTGGTAAGTCTTCCAAGGGAGGCAATCTTTGGCCTCCAGTTATCCAAACAAAAAGAAAGATCAGGACAACATACTCCGTTAATCTCCCTATTGAGCCTTAGCCTTTTCTTTGAAAATCCTATCTTAGCCCTCCTATAACTCATCATTCTGAAACTCTCCTGTTTTGTATATATCCACTACCTTCTAGGGCCTAATCATGAGATATCATGTCAATGGGGTAACCACGGAGCAATCCCCCATAAAAGAAAAAGGAAATATGGAATCCCAAGTTGTAATAGTACCCAAATTTGGGACATTGTCAAAGTAAGTGAAAAAAAAAAAAGTTTTACTCATGGATTCAAAATCTAGTGATCCTATGAAAAATTGTCATTTACCTATTTGACATGTGAAGAAAGGTCATCAAAGATCAGGTTAGGCCCTAAAAGAATTTCAAGCTTTTTCCATCCTTTGAAACCCAGTCCTAAACCCCATTACAACCTACTGAAGTCCTCCTGGACTAACTGATGATAAAGATTCTCATTGATAGCTCCAAGCTCATCCGGCTATAATGGAACTTAATACTATCAGGGCTTTGACATCAAGTCATTGGTCCAAACTATAATTGGTCTAATCCTCATATGAGGTACGTAGGCAACTTAGCCACAAAAATTCTATAGTGCGAACCCATTACCCAACATTCAATGTTCACAACATTGTTTAAATCCTAAACTACATCTGACATGATCCTTACTCTAGGGTATGTAAGCATCTTAATGAAATAATAACCAAGTTCGGTCCTCTCACTCTCATTCTCATTCTCACTCTCACAGTTTTTCACGTTATATCCATCAAATTTTTCTCCGTGCCAATATCTCTCTCTATATTGGTCTCTCAGAAGAACCGATGATGCAAGAAAGAACGGAAGGAAGTTTGTGATAAAAAATAATTATGGCTTGTGACAGTATAATCTTGATAACTACTCACTCCTGTGGATATCAAGAAAAGGAACAAATTTGCTTCCAAGGGGATTTACCTAAAAATGAGGAAGGAGGATATGTGCCTTAAAATTTCCTCTTGTGACTGATGAGGCACCAGAGGATACCAATACTAATGAATACTGTGTAGCAGTGGTATTTTTTCGAGAAAGGAAGGACGACCCCACTTACACCTGCTACTCATGGCTAAAATTAAAAGGGGTTCTAGGCACAAAATAAAAGGTTAGTTAAGCCCCACACTTCACGAGAAAATCCCCGAGCCTTAATATTAAATATATATATATAAGAGGTGGGGCCCACACACTTGAAACACCTTGGGAAGGCCCCACTCAAATTAAGGATCCATTTTCATACAAAGGGAACAGCCTTGGGCGGTGAACACCATTTGGTGAAAATACCGACCAAAATCGGGTTATTTAATCATGGGGCCTAGGCCCCCAAAACTGTGCACCTCAAACCACCTCCATTGATTGGTACCATCTACTAGGTGATGGATTAATGTATCGGGACATCCCAAGACGAGTTAACCCGATAATGAATGAAAACCCATTTTTCTCCAAAACAATCTTAGTTAACTTAAGTGACTACAAATAGAGACTCTTGCCATTCATTTCTACACCTACCAAAGTAAAAGCAAGAGAAAGGAGAAAGAAAAAGAAGAGTCAGGAGAAGGAGAGCAAGAGAAGAGGAAGGAAAGGAGCTAGGGTCTTCATCCTTTGAGGTAATATCATTCTCTACCTCTCTCCACACACACATGCCTCTCTCTCTTTCTTCCCCATTTTCCTACTCTTCATTAAAGCTAATGGAGGTCACCCCAACCGAATCTACCCACCCACATACCCCAAATGCAAATCGATTTGGGGATTTGGTGCGGGGTACCTAGTTAGTGAGATTAGTCACTCACATTGGGTGTATGGACCTCCCTCATAGGAAGCACCATCTCATACCCCCAACTTGGGGCAACACAAAACCTAGAAATGGGAAAATTACCCAAATTTCCTAAAACCCACCATCCCATTTGTCAAGACTACAAATTGGGAGAGGGGTTTAGTGCAGGAGACTTACCCTAGCAAGATTGATGGATCAATTTGAGTCTATAAACCCTCCTTTATGAAATGCCATTTAAAATCCCCAAATTGGATAACTAAACCCTAGAAATGGTCGGTTTTGCCCAAATCCTCTACACCCCACCATTCAAACCCAAAATTGGATTGGGGAAAATGAAATTAGAAATGGGTATAGTGGATTTGGGTGACCACATAAGCCCTCACCAAAATTTCCTAATTCAGCTTAGTCATGACTTGAACTTTGGGGAAATTTGGGTGCATTGTGTAAACCTACCTTAACTAATCCATTAATTACACTTAAACTAAGCTAATTGAGGTAAGTGAACATCACCCACATATAAATTAGCCCTTTATTTATAAAACCCCTAATTTGAGAACGATTTCAAAAAAGGGGAAATAGGGAATGAAGCTAGAACATGTGTCACCACCTAGGACTCGAGGTGAGGGGATTTGTATGATTTTCTATGAAATGTTTATGTCATGATGCATTTTTGGATGAACATGTCAATTTCTATTATATTCTTGTTTCTTGTGGAGGATGTTGATGTGACATGATGATATGAATTGTGGTTGTGCATGTGTGTGTGTGACTAGGATGCAGGGTGATCGAAGGGGTTCTCCAGACCAACACTGCATGCCCAGGGTGAGTGTGTGAGTGTGTGTGTGTGTGTGGGATGCAGGGTGACTGAAGTGGTTCTCTGGACCAGCACTGTACACTCATGGGGTCTGTGAGTTTGCTTGTGATGTAACTCAATCATGTTAGATTGCATTGGGCTAGGAAAAACAACCCAAGTGCAACACCCCTTGCCAGTAGGGGTTGAGGTACTGGCCATCCCACAATACGATGACCGAAGGGTTTCTCTAGACCTAGACTATGACTATCCTACAACTCGGATGACCTGAAGGGCTTCTCCGGACCAGGACCATGGCTGTAGGGTAGGATTATTCATTAGGGATTTACGGGTAGCCAAAGGGGTTCTCCAGACCAAAACCTGCAGGCTCTTGACTCATAACAACGTATATCACTGGAAGACCAAAGGGGTTCTCCAGACCGACGAACTAGGAATATCCCTTGTGTTGTAGTAACACTAATAACCATTTTGGACTTAGAATTTGTTGATTGGGTTTGTTTGCTAATAATCGCGATCATATCATTACAATCATCTCTTTTATTAATACAAATGATCTTTAGAGAAAAATAACATAAGTCTTACATCTTAAGAAAAGGAAAAATTAGAAAAAACAAGGAAGAAAAGAAGATGGAGCACCAAGGAGTGAAAGATTCAAGTGAAGAAGAAGACTTCTAGGATATGTGGACCTTTTCAATGAAATTTGTAAACTCTCTCTCTCTCTCTCTCTCTCTATATATATATATATATGTGTGTGTGTGTGTGTGTGTGTGTGTGTGCACATACCTCATGCAGTTACATTGCATCATACTCGTATGACTATATGACATACATTGACCATGTATGGAATGCCTCTAAGTCGTTAGGAACCTATTACCAAAATTATGTTCTAGTGAAAATCTATGAAAACCACATTGACCTGACTCAAGGGCATTTTTGGTAACCTAAAAGTTGGTATCAGGAGATAGCTTCATAAAATTTGTATGAAATCGAGTCATAGTACCAACGTAACTAGAATCGGGTCAATCCAAGGTTGGACCAAAAAGTTATGGCCGTAACACTGATGCCTGATCAGTATGATAGTAACCTGTCAAAATATGGACAGAACTGCAAGGGGTCGACCCGTTGAAAGTGGGGTTTGACTTACACTATCTGAGGCCTTAGGGGGTCAACCCACTTAAAGTGGGGGTCGACCTACACTGTTTAAAGCCTTAGGGGGTTAACCTTCTGAAAGTAGGGATCAACCGCTATCTGCCTGGATGAGCCTCCAATGGCTCTTAGGGGTCGACCCACTACCAATGGAGGTCGATCAATGGACCCCAAAATATGCCTTTCGAATGTGATTTCCTGCCTAAAAAGACCACCTAACCTCACTTATAAGTACCAAAAATGCTCTTAATTAAATATCAATTAATTATAAGCATTAGAGCACACTTTTAAGAGCATTCAAAGTCAACAGGCATTCTCCACCACTTGAGCTCTCGATCATCATTCCATCACAAGCGAAGCTCAAGTCTTTATCAAAAGTCTTCCCCACTTCCACCAGTAAAGTCAAGGCTTAGTGAAGATTTATAAAGGTGCATTCATTCCATTGTTATTGCATATCTCATTTGCACCACACCAGAGGTAAAATTTGCCCAATGAGTTGATTTTTTATGCATCTGTGGATGGCCAAATTTTATTTTTATACATGTATGAATTGGATTTATTTGGTGTAGGAATTTGCATAGGAGTTAACTATATCTTCTTAGACAGGAAACTCCTATGGCACCAAGGAAATCTATACACAAGTGGGGCGGCCACCCAAAAGGCAACGCCGTACCACTAGATCTGTTGCTGACCTATTACCACCTCCTGAGCCCGATCGGGAAGCAGTGCCCGAAACCACTATACCGGGAGCCCTTCCTGCTCCACCCATATTGTCTGCCAAGGATGTCACCTCAATTATGGGAAATATGTTACAAGGGTTGATGTAAGGGTTGCAACAGCAACAGGTGGACTTTATGACAGATCTAAACACATAGATCAATGTTGTGCTTCAGACTTGAGAGGGACAGGCTGCTCCACCACAGGCACAGCCATTACAGTTGTTCCCCAGGCACAAAAAGTGCCAACACCCCTAGCACACCCCATAGCCCATCCGAAAGGCTTTAATGTGCAATCTACTCCACAGCCTGACATACCATTACCACAGAGGCAGATGACACCACAAAGCCAAGCCGTCCTGCCTATAGCTATGGACAATGTAAAGGTGATGGAGAAGTTTCAGAAGTTTAGGCCCCCTTACTTTAGTGGGATTGCACAGGACCCTTTGCCACCCACCAAAAGGGTAGAGAGAATGGAGAAGGCATTTGATGTGTTAACCCTCACTGAAGTACAGAAGTTGATGTGTGCTAACTACCAACTACAAAATGAGGAAAATGCATGGTGGAAGTCCACTAATCCCATCTTAGTGGACCTACAACCCAACCTCACATTGGAACACTATAATGTGGCATTCTACAATAACTACGTTCCATGTAGTGTGAAAGAAAGGAAGGAAACATAATTCATGGATCTAAAATAGGGATCCATGTCTGTGTTGGAATATCAGCAAGGATTTGAGAAGGTATTCTTCTTCACACCTGAACATTTGAAGGGGGATCATGCAAAGGCTAAGAGGTTTGAGAAGGGGCGGAGACCCACCATTGGGTCTATGTTAGTTGCTCAACACCTCCACAACTATGTCCAAATGGCTCAAGCTGCCGAGTCTATTGAGGACAAGCAAAGGGAGAACTATCAAGCCCTACAGGGAAGAAGGACAACAACACCCAATAGGTTTGGGAGGGGAGCATATTTTGGTGCAACTTCTATTCAGTTTAGAAGGCCAGAGGCAGGGCAAGCTCTACCACCACCTAGGCCTACTGCATCACAGTCATGCTTACCAGCAGATGGGGCACTTTGCTAATGATTGCCCACAAAGGGGATCAGGTGACCCATATGTAGCACTAGCTAGACCAGTGCAGCCATTATCAACAATCCATCAAGCTCAGGCACCATAAGGAGCTAGACCACAAGGCAAAGTGTATGCAATGACTGCTAAGCATGCGAAGGCATCACCTGGAGTTGTCACAGGTACTTCATTAATATCAATTATCCTTGCATATGTTTTATTTGATACTGGTGCATTGCATTCATTTGTATCTCTAACTTTTACTACTAAAATGAATATTAAGCCAAAGGTGTTGACAAACAAGTTAGTTGTTAGCATACCAATTAGGAGTGAAGTAGGATTGTACGAGATATATGAGTCATGTCCCATTCACGTCTGTGGGTGGGATATGATTGCTCACTTAATTAAATTAGAGATGCATGACTTTAATCTCATCCTAGCATGGATTGGTTATCTGCCTACAGAGTATGTGTTTTACCTACTGAGAAGAAAATTGTATTCAAATTCCATGAAGGAAGGGAATTTGTTTACAAAGGAAGAAAGGTCAAGAAGTCCAAGAAGCTAGTGATATCCTCACGTAAAGTGACAAGGTTGTTAGAATAAGGATGTGATTCTTACTTGGCATCTATAGTGGATACAACTAGGGAGAGCAAACCTATAGAGGAAATAAAAGTAGTGAAGGAATTTCTAGATGTATTTTCCAAAGACTTACCTGGACTACCCCCGGACCGGGAGATTGAATTCACTATTGATTTGATTCTTAGGGCAGCACCTATATCTAAAGCCCCGTATAGGATGGCACTCTCTGAATTGAAGGAGTTGAAAGAACAAGCATAAGATTTATTGGAGAAATGGTTTATTTGACCTAGTGTCCCCATGGGGGGAACCGGTACTTTTTGTCAAGAAGAAGGACGGAAGCATGAGAATGTGCATAGACTACTATGAACTCAATAAGTTGACCATCAAGAACCGGTATCCATTGACCAAAATTGATGATCTGTTTTACTAGTTGCAAGGTGCAATTACATTCTCCAAAATTGACCTCAGATCTGGTTACCATCAACTCAAGATCAGAGAATGTGACATCAAGAAGACAGCTTTTAGGACTCGTTATGGACACTACTAGTTCCTAGTTATGCCATTTGGGTTAACCAATGCACCTACTGTGTTCATGGAGCTGATGAATAGAGTATTCCATGATATGGTAGACAACTTTGTCATCATGTTCATCGATGACATTTTGATCTATTCGAAGAGCCTAGAGCAACATGCTGTCCACTTGAGATTGGCACTGCAGAGGTTGAGAGAGAAACAGTTATATGCAAAATTCAATAAATGTGAATTTTTACTTACTCAAGTACATTTCTTAGGGCATGTTGTCTCAAAGAAAGGCATTGAAGTTGACACTGGAAAAGTAAAGGCAGTGGTACATTGGGAGACACCCAGGAATGTTGGTGAGATCCATAACTTCCTGGGGTTAGCAGGATACTATAGAAGGTTCATAGAGAATTTCTCATACATTTCTGCTCCTATGACCCGACTAATACGGAAGGGAGTGAAATTCGACTGGTCCAAGGAATGCAAAGAAAGTTTCCAAGACTTGAAACAAAAATTAGTAACAGCTCCAATACTCACTATTCCAGAAGGCAACACCGGTATGGTGGTATATAGTGTTGGTTCTAAACTAGACCTAGGCTATGTGTTGATGCAAAATGGAAAAGTCATAGCATACGCATCTCAATAGCTGAAAGACTATAAAAAGAATTACCCCACTCATGAATTAGAGCCAGCAACAATAATCTTTGTTTTAAAGATCTAGAGGCACTACTTATATGGTGAAAAGAGTGAGATCTACAGCGACCATAAAAGTCTAACATATCTTTTCACCCATAAAGAGCTGAAAATATGAGACAAAGGAGATGGTTCAAGCTGATGAAAGATTATGATTGCACCATCCATTATCATGCTGGAAAGGGCAATGTCATGGCTAATGCATTGAACAGGAAGTCCTAGGCTCTGTCCCTAGCAGCGTTGACTATGAACGAACAGCTGATTGAAGTAGCTAAAAGAATGTACTTGGAACTACTAATGAATAAGGTGACAGTAACTTTTGTTGTACTTATGATACAACTATCATTCATAGAGAAAATCCAAGCTACCCACGGATCAGATGATGGTCTTCAGAAGATAGTAAACGACATCAAGGAAGGAAGACAAAAGGCATTGGACTTCAAGTTGACTAAAAATGGAGTCCTCAAGTTCAAGGATAGGCTTTGTGTACCAAAGCATGACGAGATGAGAGAACTAATATTGAAAGAAGCTCATAGTTCACCCTACTCAATCCATCCAGGTAGTACAAAAATGTACAAGGACTTAAAGAAGGTCTATCGGTGGAGCTGCATAAAAGTAGATGTAGCCTCTCACATAACCAAGTGCTAAAATTGCCAATAAATCAAAGCTAAAATACAGAGGCCACATGGTTTGTTACAACCCTTACTCGTACTAGAATGGAAGTGAGAAAACATCACCATGGACTTTGTCATAGGACTGCCACATACTTAGAAGGGGAATGAAACAATATGGGTAATTGTAGACCGGTTGACCAAAGTAGCCCACTTCATTCCTAAGAAGATTACTTATTCCATGGAGAAGTTGGCTCAGCTATATGTTGATAATATTGCCCAACTACATAAAGTGCCAGTTAGTATTGTCTCGAACCATTATTACAGATTCACCTTTAAGTTCTAGAAGTGTTAACAGAAGGTAATGGGGACACAACTGAACTTCAGCATAGCCTTCCACCCATAGACAGACTGACAGTTAGAGAGGACCATACTGACTTTAGAAGATATGTTGCGGGTTTGTGTGCTGGACATGAGCTATAGTTGGGATGAGCATTTATCACTCATAGAGTTCTCGTACGACAATAGCTACTCAGGCCACTATAGGTATGGCACCCTATGAAGCCCAGTATGGTAAGAAAAGCAAAACACCCTTATATTGGGATGAAGTTAGAGAAAGAAGGATCCTAGGCCTAGAACTAACCCAAGCCACCTGTGAGAAAGTGGATGTAATCAGGGAAAGGATCAAGGCAGCTCAATTATAATAGAAAAGCTATGCTGATTATAGATGAAAGAACCTAGAGTTTTAGGTGGGTGATAAAAGTTTTCTGAAAGTCTCACCAAGAAGAGGATTGAAGAGGTTCAGCAAGAAGGGGAAGCTAAGTCCTCGATACATGGGACCTTATAAGATATTAGGTCAAATCAGAGCAGTAGCTTACTGAGTTGTTATGCCACCCGAATTAGAAGGAGCTGATAATGTATTTCATGTTACCATGCTCAAGAAGTACATTCCCGATTCATATCATATTTTGACAAATGTATCATTGGAGCTTGACACTATTGGAGGCATGTGGAATAGCCAGAAAAGATTATTGACCGGAGAGACCATATTTTTCACAATCGAATTGTTTCTTATGTACTAGTTAAGTGGAGGAATTATTCTAAAGAAGAAGCATCTTGGGAACACAAATATGATATGAAGGAAAAATATCCTTAAATGTTTGGATTCCCAGGTATGTCAAATTTTGGGGATGAAATTTCTTCTAAGGAGGGGGGATGTTATACCCATGCCCTAAAATTTCCTCCTGTGACTGTACAGATGAGGCACCAAAGGATACCAGTACCTATGAATACTAGGTAGTAGTGCTATTTTTTCGAGAAGGGAAGGATGACCCCACTTGCACCTGCTACTCAAAATGGGAAGAGATTCCACACATAGAAGAAAAGGTTATTCAAGTCCTCACACTGCATGGGAAAATCCCTGAGCCTTAATTGTAAAATATACAAGAGATGGGGCCCACCCACTTGAAACACCTTGGGAAGGCCCCACTCAAACTAAGGATATATTTCCACACAATTCAACCTTGGGCGGTAAACACCATTTGGTGAAAATACCAGCCAAAATCGGGTTATTTGGCCTTAGGGCCCAGGCCCTCACACCTATGCACCTAAAACCACCTCCATTGGTTGGTACCACCTACTAGGTGATCGAAGGGGTTCTCCGGACTAGCATTGTATGTCCACGGGGTGTGTGAGTTTATTTGTGATGTGACTCAATCATATTAGATTGCATTGGGCTAAGAAAAATAACCCAGGTGCTATACCCCTTGCCAGTAGGGGGTGAGGTAATAGTTATACCACAGTACGGTGACCGAAGGGGTCCTCCGGACCAAGACCATGAATGTCCTACAACTCAGATGACCCAAAAGGGTTCTTTCGACTAGGAACATGGCTGCAAAGTGAAATTATTCATTAGGGGTTTGTAAGTAGCCAAAGGGGTTCTCCAGACTGGACCCTGCAAGCTCCTAACTCGCAACTAGTGTATATCGCTGGAAGACCAAAGCGGTTCTTCGAACTGATGGACTAAGGATATCCCCTCTATTACAATAGTACTAATACCCATTTTGGACTTAGAATCTATTGATTAGGTTTGTTTGCTAATAATCTAGATCATGTCATTGCAATCATCTAAATGTATTCATATTGGTTTGGTTGGGTATTTATATAGTTTTTATTTCATGAATTATTGTGAATGTTTGTGTGTACCCCTCACTGGGCGTCATGGAAGCTCACCCCCATTGTTGCCTCCTTTTTAGATGTTGATTCAGTGAACCACTCAGAATATGTGGCTGAGGAGCTAGCTCTCCATGGAGATGACCTCTGGGATGAGGAGTTAGCTACGCACGAAGACGATTGCATGTGTGATGACTGTGCATTCGAAGCACACTAAGGATGAGGGTATCATCTTCCTTTTGATCCTTTTGTTTTACATATCAAATGTAGCCCTAGTGGCATAACAGTAATTATGACTTCTGTTGTGAAAACTCTTTTGGTAAATATGACAAATATCATTAGACATCACTAGTTGTGTATATGTTGATTATTATCATATATGTGGTTGTAGATACATTCCATAACTTTATGAGATTAAAGTACTGCATCGTGGATCCTGGATGGATTATGGATACGTGTGTATCCATATCACCAGCCTTTAGGTGAGTTGAGGCTGGTTGTGACAGTTGTCATCGGGGCAATCTGTTGATTCAGGGGCACACGATCCATGAGGGTCGGTCTTAAAGGCTCTAGCCTGATAAATGGGGGAAACATTGCAAAGATAAAATGCCAATACAATTGGAAGCAAATTTCATTGCTATTGTCTTACAAGTGTATCCTTAAGAAGAATTACCTAGTCATCCCTTTTGATCAGAACTAGGCTTATCCATTAGCCCACATCACCCAATACCACTTATACTCATTCAGTTTCAGTTCACCTATAATATTTGTCAAGCCCACACAAATGACAAAGATATGGATAATGTGGAATTCAATCTTGCTAAGTTAAAATGTGATTAATCACAAATTTTCAAATTAAAAAAATTTCCTAGGTATTTATTTCTTGACTTTGAAGGGACAATTGATTATAAAGTTGAAATCATCCTTTTCTCAATAAAATATTTGAGGCAACAACATCACACATGATGCGATCATGCATAGATATTCAATTGTGTGCTAACTGTTTTTATTAGAATATGAGTTATACAAATGCAGAATCTCTGGTAAGCATTTTAAATTTTACATAAGACCCTCTTTTGCATAGGATTATGTTTTCCCTAAGCATTTGATTTCATCCCGATCTCATGATCACCAATGTACTCATGTACTCCTAATCATTTCAATCTCTTGATCACCACCTTGCTTGTATACTCGATCCCTTGACTTATGTACTCTTAATCATCTCAATCTCTTGATCACCATTGTACTTGTGTACCCTCAATTATCTCAATCTCGATCAACGATGTACTCGTGTACTCTGATCACTCCAAACTCTTAATTACTCCTGGTGCCCATGCAAACATCAATCTCGCGATCATGTAAACTTTGGAATGCATATTCCTTAACTTTGCAATTGCAATCCCAAAACAAATTACTATGTTCACAGGAGAAGAATGATGGAGAAACTGTTTTTCCATAATTCTTAATGAAGCATCAATCTTATACATAGGATAGGACCATTCCTTATGTCACGACCCGAAATTCACTCTCTAGGTTGAACGATGTAGGATCAATCCCCTACAACATTTTCTCGAGATCAATCTTCCTTTACTTTCTCAAGATATTTTTTCTCTAAACATCTGGACAGATTCAAGAATGATCCATCTTAAGTGCCAATTTCACTGTCGAAATGCCATTAACATTGGAAAGCATTAATCTCGGTGTCGATTGTCGTGTTAAGATATCAATTTAATCAGAAGTATCAAAGAATGTCACAAGGACGTCTTTTTCATATGAATTTGATTTGGAAAGTCAAGGTATGTGTTAGGGTAGTGGCTGGAAAAGACTTTTGGGGTGCTGGCCCTCTCTCCTCTCTTTCTCTTAAAGAGGGGGGTGTCATGTGTGCTTTACCTGCGGTCCCTGCACCATCATATCCCCGTTCGAAGATATGTGGAGGCTTATTTCGCAGGAGTGTAAAGGTGATTACTGAGACGGGGATTTGATAATGGTCCAATATGGGGAATTGGGATCAGACAAAAAGGGGTTGGAGTCACCACCTAAGATTATGGGTCTAGGACCTGGGAGTGGGTCCAATTCCTGAGGAAAGGGCCCAAAATTTGGTCTGGTCCAGAGATTTAGGGTACGTGTCAGGTTACAAAATTAGAAAGGTGTTAGGCACCCAATTTTCCCGATTCAACCGGTCTTCCTACTAGATGTTTAAGAACGAACATTTCCTACGATTATTCTTATTCCGCATGCATGGCTAAGTTATCACACATATGTACATTAATTGAATTAAAATGATTATGTACACTACAACAAAGTCAATATAAAGTCTACATTATACTAATTTGGGTGAGAAATTATACTGAGCTTGACCCTTGTTTAGGGTCAAGAGGGCTGGGACCCCGATTAGTGCCGGTACGAACTATCTTTTGGATTCTCTTGGCTCAAGGGAAGATGATCTTGACCTCCAACTTCCTTTCTCGAGAGATGTTGATTGTGGTAATGTTCGGACAGCATTTTGACTAGGAACGGTTACTTTCAGATTTTGCCACGGTATAATTCAGTAGAGCTTCTACTAGGGATGGGCTACTTCTGGATTTCGGCTGAGATGGCACTTCGACAAAGCTTCTGCTGGGGATAGGTTATGGGAGGTCTAGGCAGAGGTGGTACTCTGGTAGAGCTTTCACTGGGAATAGGCTATGGAAGGACTAGGCTGAGGTGACACTCCGATAGAGCTTTCGCTGGGAATGGGTTGAGACCTAAATGGTTGAAGGACTTAGAGGGTCCGAAGAACACTTCGAATCTTATGAAGATTTCTTCGAAGACTTGAAGAACCCCAAGAGGGAGGGGATTGGCAAGTGTGCAGGAGGGCTGGCAGACTCGTGGGAGGGCTGGCAGGCGTGCGCGAGGTGCGAGGGAGCGAGGTTCTAGCAGGCGCGCCCTGGAGGGCTAGAAAGCACACAGGAGGGATGGCAGTGCACATAAGGTATGGGGACACGGGGCATTGGTGGGCACAACAGGAGGGCTAGCAGGCACGCGAAAGGTGCGGGGGCATGGGACATTGGTGCGCATGCATGGGAGGGTTACCAGGCGGGCGGAGGGCTGGTAGGCACACGGGAGGTCTAGTAGGCACTAGGGGCTGGTAGGCGTGCACCGAGTGCTAGCAGGGTGCTTGCAAGGTAGGCCATGATGCACGTGACTAGGTGTTTCAACATGTAATTTTCTAGGAACGATTGCAGGAGATCCGGCGTACCATATATCATTGGAATCGTAATTTTGAATACTATGCATCCGTTCGATTACCCAGGATTGAATTCTTTCGTATATGAAATGTCAAAATTAGACCCTCCTTTCTCCCGCATGGAATTTTGGGACTTTGGGTGAGTATGGGATGTTTCTGGATAGGATTACCTCAATCAATTATCATCTCTATTGATCGAAAGTAAGAAGTCACGTCCAAGATCCATAATTCATCATAACCAGAGGAGGGTGACAAAATTGGGTGTCTACAATATGTTATGAAGACATTATTTCTACAAACTAAGGCATAAGGTATCAATTCTAGTGAAATAAGTCAGAAAGTTATAAATTTCACTGTTTTCCTTAAAAGAGGTACTAAAATCACTAGCAAGTTGCCAATCTCAAGTAAGTAATTCCTTCCTTAGTTTGTCACATGCATTTTCCATATTGCACATCGTACTTGTGTTTATTCCTCCATGGAACATATTTCATACCTAGCTGCACTTGTGTTTCTAGGAATTGTGGTGATGGAACACATTTTTCATTATCATTTCATTTGTGTTTCAAATCATTAGAAGCGCACTCACATTCCATTATGTTTGTAGACTACTAATTTTCAGTTAAGTCTGAGATGTTTAAGTATAATTCAATTCTAGTGGTATGATATACCGATACTAGTCAATTGGATATACTTTCATATTAAAATTTTTGTCTTTATTAATTTCACCACTATAGTTTACGATCACCTTTTGCATTGCAGCTCCGCAATTCCTGAGCAGGATATAGTACATGCTCTGGGTAACAAAATTTTGTTGTTCTTTTCTTTGCCCTTCGGCTATTGCACTGTCTCGACCAAAGAGGGGTATTCTGTAGACACCTAATTTTGTTCTCCTTTAACAATGATGAATCATGGGCAATGATGAAAAATGTATTCTCTCTTTTGCAAAGAATTTGTGGAGTACGATTAAGTATAAGATCAATCAGGAGCTCAATCTGATATTGTTAAATGATGCGGAGAGGGTGACCGAAAGTGGTCATTGATACCTTTCACCAAAATACTACAATCGAGCCTAGCATGTGCTCAATTCCCATAACATTAGAGAGTATTCGGATTAAGTGTAAAACCGGTCAGGAGTTCAGCTCAATATTGTTAAATGATGCAGGGAGAGTGATCGAAAGTGGTCATTGATAGGTTTCACCAGAATAGGGAAATCGAGCCTAGCATGTGCTCAATTTCTGTACTGTTGGAGAGTACTCAGAAATACGGTCCTATTCATTTCTTTGTAATACCTTAACTTGATTTGACCCCACCTTGTGTACAGGAAAGGATACAATGCAGAGGAAGACAACCATGTCATGGTTAGCAGCTGTGGAATGCCAGGAAGGCAATGATGACCCCACCTGTCTATGCTCAGTTTGCTAACAGCATTGGAGGAATTATAAGAAAATGTAGGCAGATAGGTAATAATTCTATTTTAAATGGACCAGGTTCTAGGGATGATTCAATAGACCAAATAAGACAAAAATTGGTTGTAACCGGCCATCCGGTTGGGCTGGCAGAATGCAAATTTTAGGGTTTTAGGTTATGGGGCCCACTTCCCTATAGTGAAAATGTTTGCCCTTTTGCCCATAAGTAGAGACATGTTTTGGGGTTCCAAATTCACTTTTATCTCTGAATTAAGTAATAAAATAAAAACTTGAATTAAAATTTATTAGGTAATTAGGAGGCTCTTGCCAAACAGGCCCTTAGGACTGTTTGGGTTGGGCTATAAATAGCCTAATAAGGCATTAGGGTGGGTTTTTCTCACTCTGTTCGTTACCTACTGCTAAGTACAGTAGGAAGAAGAAGGAAGAAAAGAGAAGGAAGAAAAGGAGGAAGAAGAAATTAGGAAAGAGCTCCTGCACCTAAGGCAACTCCTGACCAATATTGCTTACATGTGAGACCTACTGCCCACTGCAATAGAGTAAATTTGATAAGTTATGTAAGAAACAATAACCAGGAAATAGATATAAGACATTGACAAAAACAATTATATTAATTGAAACATAATTACAAGTAAAAGATGACTTACTTGTTCAAACAATCCTTGGAAACAGTAGCAGAAATCGTCTCTCTTAAATAGAGTTGAGTTGTATATATATATATATATATACTCTCCTTAAGGTATTTAAACGCTCCGTATATATGTATACAACCGGGTTGACCGTACATTCTCACCTCCAAGATAAAACAATTCCCCAATTGCTTAACGTGCACTCCAATAAGCAACTCCCACAGGTATGTCCGAAGGTAATACTCAGGTATTCAAAGAGAACCGATAACAGAACGAAAACAGTGAGCAGAAGCACTTGCAGTAAAACAGTGAACAAAACACTCCAACTCACAGTACGTATTTTCATACAGTACCCAGAATATAGTATTTTGTATTTATAGAATGTAGGCTTTTGCATACGAATGGGAATACCCATACAGGTACTCATACGTATAGAGTCACACCTCTATGTATGTAAGGGATAACATATCCATATATTGATACATACATGTGAATGTACAAATAAGTATGTACCCAACCCCGACCTCGACTCCTGCCACTGCCACTGCCACCTCCTGACTCGGCTCTGCTCGGCTCAACACGAGATTCAAAAACACCCCAAGAACCCCCACACACACATGACAAGGGAGTGTGCCTCTCCAAAGGGCTTGCACCCTTAACAAACATTCCTATATATATATATATATATCCAAGTTTTCTTTCATCCCTAAGCAATGTGGAATTAAACTTTTGTGAGTTGTCTTTAGCTCATTCACAACTCCATAAGTGTTAAAGACAAAGTAGTAAAAGTAGAAGAGACACTTTTGAGGGGGAAAACTGAATTTTAAAAAAAGACCATTTTGAAAAGACCAATTTGACCATAGTTTGAAACTTAAATTCCAACAAGTTAACTTAATTGGGTAATTAGAATTAATTCCAATAGGGTTTGCCAGGGAATCCCTGTAAGCAAAATAGCTGCCCAGTAGGGAAACCCCCAAAATTCTGAGCGGATACTAAAACCTAATTGACGAGAATTCTGCCCCTGCTAAACCCTAAGACCTAGTGTTTTACCTATTTGGTAGAAATTTTAGGAACTAAGGGTCTTATGTGAATTTCTATTTAATTCCTACAACAAAAATGTATTTCAGCAATTTAATTCCTATGAATTATTCGGAGAATTCCTACTGTGAACTCTTATAGGGCTGGGATACCCTCATAGTTATAGGCAGCTAAGTTTTGGAAATTGGGACTGAGTGATCAATCCTGCAGGAATAATTCAATTAAATAATGAAATTCTGCAAAATTGAAATCACCCATCGAAGTCTCCGACATTTGGACCCAAGAAATGGGTCAGTGGGAGACCCAGCTAGAGTGTTCAAGCCCCATATGCTCAATTAGGATCATTAAAAAGGATTGCGACTCAATACAGCCATAACAGAATTCAGCAGGGAGATAGCAAAATCGAATTCTGCATATTAAGGGGGAACCAGCAAGTTCAAACGGCCAGCCGGTTCGTGTAACAGAGGCTAGAGAAGTCTTTCCACAAAGTGATGGGCCCTACTAATGAGTTGGGTCTGTTCGTACCCTTTTAACCTCAAAATTTACCCGGTAAGGGAGGAGGGACAGTACTTGGAATCACAGCGTTCCAGGAATATTATAGGGAATTAGCATACCCTACCTTAATGTGGGATCTACTTCTATAAATTCATTGCTAAGGGGTCCTTTCAGTACAAGCTATAGTAACAAGAACTGGATGGTGGGGAAGATCCAGTCTGAGTCTAAAAGTTAGGGTTTGCAGTGAAAACAAGTTAAGATGGAATTTAAGTTACTAAATATTCTATTAAATACACTGTAATTAGGTACCACTTGACGATTACATCACTCGATCAATGCACGTTGTCTCCCCACAATCAGTACAAGATTATCAAATTTACTAGTAGATTAAAGTGGCATGAAGAATTGGATAACTTAGCAACACCCTAAACCCAAACATAACCATACGCTTACCATAAGTTCCATATACTTGGTTTCCTTCAATGTTTTAGACTTGAAATATGAAGTTGCATTGTAATTATCTTCTATCATCATAACAACAGACATCTCGCTTGAGATAGGAAAGTAGAAAAATGATGTCAAAAGACCAACTTAGGGAAATGTGAAATTCTTATAAACAAATATTATGCAACAATGCGTAATAATTTTGTGTATACATTGCTCACATCAAATGCAAGTATTTCATTAACCATTTGATATCATGTATCTTATAAAGGTAATAAGATTTCTATGTTTTCTGTTATCTATCATGAAAAATGATATTAAGGCCTTGTTGGGTACTTGGGTCGGAGGTCCATTTATTGGGATGTTGATGGACATTGGATTTACCTTCACACTCTCTCTTGGCTATTAAATAGCTAACTAACCTTCCCCTCTCAAACCTCTCTCTCGTCTTTAACGGTTACTTTTCTCAGTCTGCCATTATATGACATAACGGTATATGAAACCATACCAAAATCGGTGAAGTAACTGGTTGTAAAACCGAATAAAAATCATACCGAAACTAAACTGACTCAATATAGTCTCAATATTGAAGTATTGAAAATACATTCAAGTTTTCGTTACGGTATGATTTTGGTTTCTTGTTTTTGTCTCCTGCATCGAATAAAAAACTGTATAAAATTCCAGAATCCATACTGATTGACATCTTTACATCCAATGAGCTCACCCAAGCGAATCTAGATCCCATTTGAAAAAAAGAAAAAAAGCAGTTCCTCTTGTGGGGGTCCTGTAGAAATGTAACCCTAAAACGATGCAAAAGATAATGGAAAAACAAAACAAACAATGCACACGGATTTTTACGAGGTTCGGCAAGGTTGCCTACGTCCCCGGTGAGATGAAATCCTGCTTCACTATCAATGGAGAATATGGTTACAGTGCTCATCCTCACACCTCTCAGTATTGCTTACATTATAGAGAAAGAAACCCTCGCTACAAATATATAGCGAAAAAACCCTAATCCGGAAAGTACACAATTGCCCTCAAATAAAAAATTCGAGCAAGGGACTACGCCCCCTACTCCTCCTACTATGCAGGAGGGCCTCCTGCCCCCTTGCAACCCCCACGGCCCGCTAACCGGCTAGCGGGACCGCCGTCCTGCCTGTCTATGTGCTGCACCAGTACTCCCTGGATTTAACTGCAACGGAATACAAGACATCATACACCAACAATCTCTACCTTGGCTTGAATTTTGTCGAGCCTCCTGTAAAGATAACTTGAAGACGTCTTCATCATTGTATCTCATTAGAGGTACAAACCCGCACCTGTTTGGTGTGTCCCTCATCTTCAACAATGAGTAATATTAATCAAGTTCAAACAGGACTCGAACTTCTCTGTAGTAACTGGCTTCGTAAACATATCTGCAGGATTGAGATCTGTATGAATTTTTCTCAAGTGAATACTACCTTCTGATACAAGCTCCCTGATCTTGTGAAATCTCACATCAATATGCTTTGTCCTTGTATGAAACACCTGATTCTTTGCAAGATGTATAGCACTCTGACTGTCACAATGTGACACTATACCTCCTTGCTCCAACCCCAACTCACGAACCAGTCCAGCCAACCAGACTCCTTCTTTGGGAGCCTCAACTGCTGCCATGTACTCTGCCTCTGTAGTGGACAATGCAATTGTAGACTGAAGCATCACCCTCTATGATATAGGTCCACCAGCCAATGTAAACACATACCCTGTAGTAGACCTCCTCTTGTCTAAATCACCAGCATAGTCAGAATCAACATAACCTGTCAATTCTGTAGAACTTCCCTTGCCACTGAACATAATACCTATATCTTTAGTCTTGCTCAAATATCTAAAGATCCACTTAATTGCATTCCAATTCTCCTTTCCTGGATTACTCATGTATCTGTTAAGAACACTAACTATATGAGACAAATTTGGCCTGCTACAAACCATAGCATACATGAGACTCCCAACTGCACTAGCATAAGGGACTTGAGACATCTGTTCCACCTCCTCATGTGTTGTAGAGCATTCCCTTTCAGATAACTTGAAGTGGCCAGCTAACGGAGTACTAATCGGCTTAGCCTTTTCTATATTGAAACGCTCTAATACCTTTTCAATATACCTCTTCTGAGTTACCCAAAGTTTACCTGTATTTCTATCTCTAAGGATTTTCATGCCAAGGACCTTCGTAGTAGCACCGAGATCTTTCATCTCAAATTCAGCACTCAACAAAGACTTCAGAGAGACTATATCATGTTTGTTCTTTATAACAATGAGCATGTCATCAACATAAAGCATCAACAAAATAATGGAATTATCACACACTTTATAATAAACACAACTATTATACTCACTTCTTGTGTAGTCAATCTTCATCATGTGGGAATCAAAGCACTTGTACCACTCCCTAAGAGATTGCTTAAAGCCATAAAGCGACCTCTTAAGCAGACAAACATGATCTTCCTTTTCCTATACCTTGAAACCTTCAGGCTACTCCATATAACTCTGTTTCTCCAAGTCACCATGAAGAAATACAATTTTCACATCAAGTTGTTAAAGTTCTAAATCATACATGGCCACCAAAGCAAGTAGTACCCTGATCGAAGTGTGTTTCACCACTGGAGAGAATATTTCATTGTAGTCTATCCCCTCCTTCTGTGCATAGCCCTTGGTTACAAGTCTGGCCTTATACCTTTCACGCTCCTTCTCAGATGCTGCTTCTTTCTTAAGAAAGACCCATTTACACCCAATGATTTTTCTTCCCTTGGGTTTTTTCACAATCTCCCAAGTCTTGTTCTTTTCTAGAGATTCCATTTCCACCATCATAGTTGTCATCCATTTATCATGTTGTGCATCATTCAAAGCATCATGGTAGGAAGATGGATCACTTGTACCTAAGTGAGGGCATAAGCAACCATGTCCTCAAACCCATATCTCATAGGTGTTTTGTGAGTATGCTTCCCTTTACCCTTTACCACAGTATAGGAAACTTCTACTCCTTCCGGTTGTCCTGGTAAGTCACTTAATGACTCATTCTCTCTTGTTGTTACTAAATCACCTAACTCCACCTGCACAGTAGAACCTTCTTTATTTTCATTAACTGTTTGTGAATTGTAATTTGACTTTACTATATGAGATTCATAAAACACAAAGTCTCTGCTAACCACAACTTTCTGTGAACTTGGATCCCACAACTTGAATCCTTTTACACTTTTCTTAAAACCAAGAAAGATACACTACTTAGACTTTGAGTCTAACTTGGAACGCTACTCACTCTAAACATGTACATAGGCTGGACAACCAAATATTTTTAGAATAGAATAATCTACTAGTTTTCTTGTCCATACCTCTTCAAGAATTTTACAATTAATCGCCTTTGATTAAGATCTATTGATGAGGAAACATGCCATGTTCACTGCTTCTACCCAAAATCTCATGCTCAACCCTACATTCAGCCTCATGCCTGAGCCCTTTATAGAAGTATTTTGTTCATCCTTTTAGTTACACCATTTTGCTATGGTGTCTTTGGAACCGTGAAGTGACGTGTAATCCCTTCAGCTTTGCACAATTCTAGAAACGTCTTGTATGTGTACTCTCCTCCATTATCTGTTCTCAAGTATTTAATTTTCTTTCCTGCCTTTCTTTCTACCTCGGCCTTCCATTCCTTAAATTTAGTGAACACCTCCCTTTTATGCTTAAAGAAGTAGATCTAGACATTCCTTGAGTAATCATCAACAAAGGTCACGAAGTATTCTGTCCTACCTTTAGATTTTGTTATTGAAGGACCCCATACATCGCTGTGTACATAATCAAGCACCCCTTTACTCTTATATTTTACAGTTTTGAAACTAACCTTATACTGTTTCCCGAACACACAATACTTGCAGAAGTTCAATTTACAAGTTTTTACTCCCTTCAATATTTTCCTTTTATGAAGCTCCATCAATCCTCTTTCTCCCATTTGTCCTAACTGTATATGCCACAGATAGGTATCATCTGTATCAAATACTGCATCTGTAATCACAGATGCTCCACCTATAACTGTGCTCCCTATGTCTCTGTATAGGTTTCCTGTTAGCTGTTCCTTCATGACAACCATTACACCCTTAATAACTTTGAGAACTCCACCTTCTGCTATGTACTTACAGCCATTTGAGTCAAGTGCCCCCAAAGATATTAAGTTTTTCCTTAATTCTGGTACATGTCTCACATCTGCTAAGGTTCTTACTATTCCATCAAACATCTTGATTTTGATAGTACCTATCTCAATGGTCTTGCATACAGCATCAATTCCTATTGAGACAGACCCACCATTATATAGTTGATATGTATTAAACCAATCCTTACATGGACACATGTGATATGAACATCCAGAATCTAAAATCCAAGAATCAGAAGGTTGATTCTTACCTGATGATATAGAGAGTACATCTCCATCATCTCCATTTGAATTGTCAGCCACGCTAGCTTCCTCAAATGCCTTATCTACACCTTTCTTCTTTAAGTTTGCCTTCCTTTTCAAGCACTCTCTCTTCAGATGATCTTCCTTCTTGCAATAGTAATAAGAAACATTTGTCTTTGCCCCTTTTGATTTCGATCGACTCTTCCCAGATCCTTTCTGATTTGATCTCCCTCTTTCCTGCTCCTTGTCACCTCCGAAAAGACCTTCTCCTTGAGATTTCGTACTACTGGCCTTCTTCCTTGTATCATTGGATATGAGGGCCGCTACGACTTCATCCATCTTAAGGGTCTCCTTCCCGTACAAGAGAGTCGTTACTGGGTGATCATATGATTCCGGGAGTGACGACAACAACAGTAACGCCTTATCTTCATCCTCAATCTTAACCTCCAAGTTTGCAAGTTTACTTACGATCTGATTGAATATGTTAAGACACTCTAATAGATCCGTACCTTCCTTCATCTGTAGAGAATACAATTACTTCTTCACGAACAACTTGTTCGTTAAGGACTTCGTCATGTAGATGCTTTCAAGTTTCACCTATAACTGCGGTGCAAATTCGATACTCACAACATATTGTAGGGTATCATCAGAAAGATTTAATCAAATAGCACTTACCACGTTTTCCTCCATCTCTTCCCAATCTTCGTCAGTAATTTTTGCAGGTTTCTTCGACTTCCCCAATAACGTTTTCGCTAAACCCTGTTGTATCAGAAGATCCTTCATCCTTTGACGCCAGAGGGTGAAATTGTTCTTCCCATTAAACCTCTTGATATCATACTTGACATTCGATTTCCTCCCTACCATCGTGATAGTAAACCCTAGAAAACAAAAACCTAGAGCTCTGATACCAATTTGTAGAAACGCAACCCTAAAACGATGTAGAAGATAATGAAAAAACAAAACAAACAATGCACACGAATTTTTGCAAGGTTTGACAAGGTTGCCTACATCCCTGGTGAGATGAGATCCTGCTTCACTATCAATGGAGAATAGGGTTACAGCGCTCGTCCTCACACCTCTCAGTATTGCTTGCATTACAGAAAAAGAAACCCTCGCTACAAATATATAGCGAAAAAACCCTAATCCAGAAAGTACACAATGGCCCTCAAATAAAAAATTCAAGCGGGGGGTTGTGCCCCCCTACACCCCCTGCCCCCTTGCAACCCCCACGGTCCGCCAACCGGCTAGTGGGACTGCAGTCTTGCCTGTATAGGTGCTGCACCAGTATTCCCTGGATTAAACTGCGACGGAATACAAGACATCATACACCAACTGGTCCAGGCTTACAACAGTAGTAGACTAGTAGGGTTGCAAGGTTGATTGGATTTTTTTTTTTTTTTTTGGTTAAAAAAAAACATGAAATTGATTGGAAAGTTGGATCTCATTAAAAGGGTGGTAAACCTTCTCTTTCTTTTTAGAAATATGAAATTTCTTCTCTATTCAAAATATAGGGAAAAGAATACTATCTGATCACATCCTTACATCTAGACACAAGGGTGGTAAAAAGACCACCCGGCCCCCCTAATTGGATGCCTATATATGCATATCCTATGATTGGTGTCTATGCTAGAACAATGGGCAGGCAACTAGGTAGCGATCCTTAGCCCTCAAAATATATAAACTCCAAGGTTTGAAACTCAAAAAAGGTTTCATTAACTACGAAAAAAGTTCGAGAATGAAATCCAAATTAACAAGCTAACAATGTAATCACATCCAAAGGGACATGGAAGCTATAGATTGATACCCCATAGGACTCTATGAAGAATGTTGGCTATGGCTTCCATCACCACCATAAAAGCTCGATTGAGATTGACCACCATTACCTGAGATGCTTGTCGATGAGATGACCCGATGGACTAGCGAGAGGGATAATCTGGGGAATCTCCACGTACTTGAAGTATATTGTTCACATGACATATGTCAAGGGGATGTAACCCAAGGGGGTAGCCGAGTTGGCAAGGGACCTTCACCTCAGGAAGCGTGTAGTTCCTGAATTCAATTTTTCTTATCTCTTTGGGACCACTCACACGGGGTGTTTAGTGCTCTTTACTGCTTTCAGTGAAAGTTGAATGGTTCTCATTCAACCCTAGTATGACCTGATCCATATGACCTAATCCATGCGGTTGTGGAGTCAGTATAAGCCTGTGGGACTAGTCTAGTGTAAAGCCTGGATACCCGTCGTTAGCACACAAAAAAAAAAATGTCAAGGGAATATGGATCTTATTATTAATTTATTAAATGTTTATTCATTATATATGTCATGTAAACAACATACATGGCATGGTTTGAGGTATCATATCGGATTGCTTTTATCGGTTTTGTATGTTGTCGATCCTAATACTTGGCTATCTGTACGGGCTAGATGTAACAATGTAAGAAAAAGGATAAACTATTTTTACAAAAATCTAAGGTATTTCTATCGATACGGGGTGATCAGAAATGATCCATGCCAATACCATATTAGTTTCCTCATAATAAATCCAATTTCTCTTTCATCCCATTCTCTCTCTCTCTCTCTCTCATTTTCTCTAGATGAACATAATATAAAAATGGGCAAGAGATCGCTGGTTGGTCACTTGACCTACTCTAGTGCAAGGCTAATGAGAATGTGCACAGGGGCATTAATATGGATAGAGAATTTTTTTATTTCATGGGGGTAGTATGGTAATTTTGCTCGATTTTGTGTCTGATTGTTCTTTTTCCCTAAGAAAAAATAAGGGAAGTGTTTCATGTGGGGGAATGTGGTTTCTGCGCGTGCTTTAATGCCAATGGAAGCACATAAGGAAGCATTGATAGAAAAGTCATTTTCCTTTTCATTGGGTGTGTGCCGATCATTTCACCTCTATATGTCATGTTTCTAGGTACGTATAGGGGCCACACTCCCTCTCATAAAATATTTTTCCTAAAAAATATTAGGAAATAACGAGTATATATATGCCCATGGTTGCCCAAGAGTTTAAGACCACTTAATTAGTCCTAAGTATGGCCTATGTAAGGGCAGGTTATATTTCCTAGAAAATTATATGTCCTTTGATGTTGAAGAAGATGGTGAAGTAAGGGAAAGGAAAGTAAATGAAGTTCACAGGAAAGAGATTGAAAACTCTTATTTAGATGTCAGTGATACTATGGATGGTGGCTTGTCTAATAGGTTCTTGTAACAGATTACTCTTCCCTCAAGTTCCCAGATTCCACATCCCAGCCATCAACGGTAATGGATATTCTTCAAATTGTGAGTTGTATGAGCATGGCGTCTTATGCAAGCTTGAATTAAAGTCAAAAAAAAAAAAAGAGTTTTTTTTTTTTATCTTTAAGTTGCTCTTTGTCGAAATCTTTCATCAAAATCCTTAAACTCTTTTAATTCCCCTTTAATCTGTGATCATATTCTTGCTGATTTTTAATCTCTTTGATCTGTCTTCTTTACTGAACCGGCATTCTCCGGCCCGATAAAATCTGTGGTATCAGAGCCTTGAGAGCTTTCGTTTTTCTATAACTTGAGCATATTTAGTTTACAGAAAGTTTATGTTCTCTGTTTATTTGCACTATTTCAGCTTTATAGATTATCTCACTAGTAAATATAATAGAATTTATCACTACGATTATTTTAGAATAGAATATATAGATTTAAACTCTTTATCTGTTATAGTTTCAGAAGAATATAAAGATTATTGTACTTCAATAATAGAATCTTCAGAAGAATTAAGGAATTTACCAGAAGAAGTAAAACAAATTATTTTACAAAAAGCTAGGCTAACCCCAGAAGAAATACTTGGTAAATATAGAAGGCAAATTCTAAAATATAATCAGTGGAAAGGATTACACCGAGAATATTATCCATTATTAGCTTTAACTAGAAGCTTAACAAAATGGACAGATTAGAATATTTAAATTTAGAAATTCCTAAAGAAAAAATAGAAATAATTACAACTGATAGATATAAATTAGATTGCAGATTCGATATAAGACACAGACATAGATTACATAGTAATAATTCAGATCACATATTATAAATAATTAATAGTTTAATAGACTTAAATATATCATTAACAAAAAGATTAAATCAGAACCAAGAACAGATAATTAAAGAATTAGAAAACCATAATAAGAATTTTCTCAATTCTCCTAATACAAAAGATCTATCATCATATAAAACTCAACAAAATTTAGACTATATTAACCAAAGTGTTACACTATTATTAAAAAAGAATAAGACAGATACCGAATCAAATAAGATTCTAACACAAGAATTATTAGGATTGTCAAAAAAGATAGAACAGAGATTCCTAGAGATAACTAATAAGTTTGAAAGTAGAATTAAAAATCTTGAAGATTTATTAAAATTTTATAACAAATAAATATTGTGATTATACAAGAAGAGCAAAGAAGATTAAGAAATTTAAAACTATTGATGAGCTTAGAACCAAAGATAACAGAATTACGAAGCCTATTAGAAGATTATTCATTAGGATTATCTATAGAAAATTTAGGATTATCAAAGTATAAACCATCAGCATCTCACGATCAGATATTAATAGTCCAGAATAACTTAATTATAATAGGATTAATAAAATATTAAAGAAACTAGAAGTAATAAACAAAAATAGTGAAATTGCTAGAGGATGAGACGATATAGGACAGAAACTCAGTGGATTAAAGATATCAACATCAGGAGATAATACTAAAGTAACAAAGAAATCTTTTAGTGGAAGTTTTCTGCCAACAAAAAAAATACTAGAAGAAGGAATTTCAACAAAACCATATAAATTAAAATGATTAGGTTTAGACCATTTTCAGGAAGAAGTAGAACACTACAAGATAATGATACAAGATCTCAGAATACAACCGATGATAGTATGATAAGAAGAATATTAAGAGGAAGTGGAAGTAATAGTAATAACGAAGATATAAGATTAGAAAAAGTAGTAGACATAGAATCTGATATAATTAGATTTAGTACACAACAAGCCCGTATGATAGACCCAAGACAGTTATATGCACACAATAGATTTTTAAGAGATACTAGTTTATTTTCAGGATATCAGGAGGTTACTTTATCTATAGCAGATGGAGAAGTAGAAACTATAGATATAATAAGCCAAGAATCAATTAGGCAGCTTCTAACAACAAATAAAAGATATTTTCATTTAGGACTATTTATAATAGGAATTAAAGGATTTGCAAGAAAGAAAGTAGGAACAAAAGTATTAATATGTCTGATAAATGAGAGATGGGATACTAAAACCCAATTAAAACAAGCTTAATAGCAATGACAGAAGTAGATTTATCAAATAATAAATCATTATATTATGTAGCCCCAGACTTTCAATTAAGAATAAAATAATTACCAAAATATATAAAAATAAAAGTTATGAAAAAAGGTTATGATTCATTTAAAGGAGATAATTTAATGATGTGTATAGGGTTAATAGGAAAAATAAAAAATAATTCTACAACCAATTATAGAGTATCTATAGAAGAAGTTATTGAAGGAATAGGTTCAAAAGAAAATAAATTATTAAAATCACCAGAAATAAATCCAACAATATTAGCAGGACAAGAATGGAATTTAAGTAAAATAACAGAAGATAGTGAAACAAATACAGTCTATGTACCAAGAGATAGTTTAATATATCAAGACAGTAATAATAATTATAGGTTAAGATTTTTAGATTATGAAACAAGACCAGGAGCTGAAAGCAGCTCAACAGATACTATAGATAATGAGGAAAGAGAGAGACTGATAAGAGATTTAGAAAACCAGAATACTACAGCAGTAGTAATAGAAGATAGAATAATAACACAAGAAGAAATAAAAATATTAAAACAACATGATAAATATGGATTAATAGGAACATTAATATATAAAAGAAAATATGAAATAGAACTTACTAAAGAAGACAAAACTAGGCTAGAAAATTTAGCAATAGAATCAGAAATAATGACAGAAGATGAAGAATTAATTGATAGAGGAGATAGATTTATTATAAGAAGATCCATAGAAGAAGAAAATGAAAGTGTTAAAGATGAAATCAGTGAAATCAGTGAAATTAGTGAAATAAATCCTAGATTATTAATTAATGAAGAAATAAATGATAATGATGAAAATAGTAGTTTAGCATCTGATATGCCAGAATTACGACATATATAAGCAATGAATGATTAAGTCTATGATAACATTAGACCATATGGTCCTAATAACCCAAATATGGCATGGGAAAATAGACCAAGATGGAAATTAGAACCTACAGAATTAGGACAACCAAAGGATGATTTTAAATATTATAAGCCTAAAGGAAAAAAGATTACCAATAGAAGAACTAGTAACATTTGCAGATAATAAAGAATCTGGAAAGATACTAAATATAGGATATCATGATCCTCAAAAATTAGACTCAGTACTTGATATATGGAAATGTAAAGTTATAAATGACTGTTTACAGTTTAAAGAACAAATGGAAGTTGATGAATTATATCAATATTTAGAAACATTTTTAGGAGAAACTATGAAAGCAAATTGGGAAAGATATAAGGTAGAATACCCAGATGAAATTAGAGCATTAAAGAATTTTGGACCAAATCCATATAATTTTGTTAACAAAATACATATGCTAGCAACAAGAAAAGACCCTAACAGTGCTAGAATAGAACAACAAACAGAAGCCTTAGCACAGTTAGAAAGATTAGTTTTAACATACTATAGATATGCAAAAAGTTTTTTAAAAGAATATTATTATTTTGCAAGCATAAGTGGAAATTATTTTACCCAGTCAGTAAAAGATAAATTATTCCAAAAGTTACCAGGACAGTTAGGAGAAGAGATAAGACAAATATGGCATCCCATGAATGATAATCCAGATAATGATAATATAGGTATTAGAATACAACATATTATAAAATGTTTAAAAGAAAAATGTATAACTATACAAATCCAACAACAATTTCAAAGAGAACAATATAATTTTTGTAAAGATATTTATGTTCCACAAATATATGGAAAAGAAGGTAAGGACATTTATAGAAGAAAACAAAGTGTAAAAACTAGACCACAAAGAATACAATATAGACCTAGATATCAAATAAGAAGTAGTTATAATAATAGAAGACCTCAGAAGAGATACTATCTTAGAAGGTCAGATGCAAGAAGACCTTTCTTGAACAGAGATCATCATGCTAGGATGTATGATCTAGATAGAATCTATAAAAATAAGGTAAGATGTTTTATATGTGACAGAGATGATCATTTGGCATCAAAATGTCCAAGAAGGATAAATGAGGATACAAAAAGATCTTTAGTGGTACAAGATTCAAAATGTTGTTTAATAGATGTTGAAGATGATATAAGTGATACAGAATCAATATATAGTATTGTATCAATAGAAATATTTAATCCAAATCTTGAAGATGAAAATGATGAAGAAGAAATACCAAGTGTAATGCAACAATATTTAGAAAACATATGTGTATTAACAAATACATGTACAGAAAATAATCATCGATGGAAAAAGGGATCAGGATCACATGATATAGCATGCAAGAAATGTCAAGGATATCCATGGATAACAGTAAGATATCAATGTGAAAAATGCTTGAAGAAAGATGTAAGAATTGTTTAGATAAGTCAGAGATTGTTCAGAATACTGATGAAAAAATAGTGAAATTACAGGATAAAATAATTACTAGGAAAATTGAAATATTGGAAGATGAAATAACCATATTAAAAGCTCAATTACAGAATAAAGAAGATCAGAATCTAATGGTATTGGAAGAACCAATAATAGAATGGATGGAGATAATTGAAAATGGAGGAATAAAACCAGTAAAATCAACAAGGGCATCTTTAGGATATGACATATTTTCACCTATAGAAATAACTATACTACCAAATGATATCACAGTAATAGATGTTCAAGTAAGATATTTAATCTCAGAAAAATATGGGATAAAACTAGAAACAAGATCTAGTATGGTAGCTAGAGGAATGATGATAATAGGAGGAATATTAGACTCTGACTATGAAGATAATATTCATGTAATAATAAGAAATTTTACTCAAATAGCACATACTGTAAAAACAGGACAAAAAATAGCACAAGCCATAATATTTCCTAATTATGAACAAGGACCTCATATAAAAAGGATAGGAGGATTTGGATCGACAGATGATAGACCCAGTGGTAGTAACCAAAATACAGAACATCATGTGTTAGCTACTATAGAAAAACCAGAAATAGAAACATCTATATTCTGTCAAGTAAAACATAGTTTAAATAATTTGCAAACACTTTGTAGAATAAAGATAAATAAGAAGATAGTTTATCTAAAAGCCATAATAGATACAGGATGTACTAGTTTTATAATAAATCCAAAGTTTTTTTATCAAAATGATTTTGAAGAAGTTAAGAAGCCAACAATAGCAACATCAGTAGATGGAATAGAAATTGAATATAAATATAGATTAAAACCAGCCTCTATAAGTTTTAAAGATGTATGTGACAAATATTCAATAGATTATCCACTTAATGATGTATACCTAAGGAAATGTCCTTGGGATATGTTATTAGGTTTAGGATTTATATTAGCCCAATTAGGAGGATTATATGTTAACAAACATAGTATTATAATATTTAAAAATATAACACAAACACCAACTTATCCACCATTTCCAAAACCTAGAAATAATGAAAAACTATTTGAAGAATGTCCCTGTGATGTACCAGGACAGTGTAAAATAAATAGAGAAGTTAAAAGTAATACTGAGACAACTCGAAAAAATGATAATAATTATGAAGAATTTGATGATTATGAAGAATTTGAAGATTTTGAAGAAAACAATTTAGAACAAGACCGAATATATTTTAATGATGGAATAAATCCATCAATAATTCTATCAGTTTTAGAAAATTCTAATAGTATTAAGAAAGCGATAGAAAGATTAGAAGAAATAGAAATAATTCAAGATAAAAACCCTTTAAGACATTGGGAAAAAGATAAACCTACAATGAGGTTAGATATCATAAATACAAATTTAAAAATAAATTCAGGAGTACCAAAATATCACCCAATAGATTCAGAACAGTTTAAATTACATATTAAAGAATTATTAGAATTAAAATTAATAAGAGAATCTAATAGCCCGCATAGATCAGCAGCTATGATAGTTATGAAAGAAAGTGAGAAAAGAAGAGGTAAAAGTAGAATGGTAATAAATTACAAAATATTAAATGATAATACAATAGATGATGCATATAACTTACCACAAAAGAATTTCTTAATTCAATTTATACAAAAAGCTAAAATATTTTCAAAATTTGTTTTAAAACCAGGTTTTCACCAAATAGCTATGGAAGAAGAATCTAAAAAATGGACAGCCTTTACAACAACTGAAGGACATTACGAATGGAACGTAATGCCTTTTAGATTAAAAAATGCACCCTCAGTGTTTCAAAGAAGAATGGATAGTATATTTTTATCATATAGAGAATTCTGTATAGTTTATATAGATGATATACTAGTTTTTTCAAAAACTGAATCAGAACATATAGCATACTTACATAAAATATTTTCAGAATTTTATAAACATGGATTAGTCGTTTCTACGAAAAAGATGGAAACAGGAAAAGAAGAAATAAAATTTTTAGGATTAGAAGTAGGATTAGGAAAAATAAAATTACAACCTCATATAGCAACAAAGATTTTAGAATTTCCTTCAGAATTAAAAACCACAAAAGAAATAAAAAGCTTTATAGAATTAGTAAACCAAGCAAGGGATTTTATTCCAAACCTAGGAAAGATAATAGGACCCTTATATTATAAAACAAACCCTAAAGGAGAAAAGAAGTTTAATGCACAAGATAGAATATTAATAGAGAAAATAAAGAATATTGTACACAATATACCACCTTTAAGATATCCATATGAAAACGAATATAAAATAGTTGAGACAGATGGATCAATAGAAGGATGGGGAGCAGTTTTAAAAGCAAGACCTACAGAATATAGTAGTAAATTAGAAGAACAAATTTGTAGATATGCCTTTGGAGTTCATAGAAGAAAAAATCTAAGTCCAATTGACTGTGAGATTGAAGCAGTAATAGCAGGATTACAAGCTTTTGATTTCTTTCTTAGTTTTAAGAAGTTTTACATTAAGAACAGATTGTGAAGCTATAGTAAAATTTTATAAAACCCTTAATGAAAAGAAAGTTAGTACAAGAAGATGGTTGGTATTTAGAGAATTAATCTTAGGAAAAGGATATAAAATTAAAATAGAACATATTAAAGGCAATGATAATTATATAGCAGATTACTTATCTCGTGAATGTTTATCCAAGCAACTAATCTAATTTATATGTCTTACAGAAATCAAAAAGACAGGAACCAGATTTTGAAAACTTAAAAGAAGATTTTGATAAGTTGCCAAGCTTAGCAAAAGTTTATAAGAGATATAAACAGAAGATGGCTCAAGACAAAGGTAAAAAACCTTGGTCTCCACCACCAACACCAGAAAGGAGCTCCTCTCCTGATACAACAAGAAAGTCAGCAGAAATGATGCAACAAGCCTTTGGCAATATTGAGATAAAAGGAGGATATAAAGAAGCCCCAGAACATGGGATTCAGTATGGAAGAAGCTATCTGAAGCCGATAGACGAGCCTTTTGGGTTCAGAAGTATGTATAAAATAGGCACTGAAGAACAGGTTATTTTAGATAATCTGTGGGTATCATATAATAAGATCTTAAAAGATCCATATAATAAGCAAAGAAGAGAGCATTTTATGACCAGCATTAATTGCTGTAGTTATCAATTTGCTAAGATGAAAGAAGCTAGAAAAGAAAATTATCCCTATTATGTTCTTGTTGAAGGACATACTCCGGGGGTATATGATAGGTGGGTAGAAGTTTTATAACAACTCAAGAATTATCCCAAGCATCCTTGGTTTAAAGGATTCCATAAATTAGAAGAAGCACTAGATTACGCTCGTCGTAATCTTGGTCCAAATTTTTATATAGCACCAGCCCTTAGATTCCCAGTATCTAAGGTCAGGGATACAACAAGTTTTAAAGAATCATTAATCAAGTGTGAACAATGTGATACAAAAAATTCCAGAATTGCAGAATTACAAAAGAATGAGTCTCAGCTTAAAGCAGAATTGCAGATTACCAAAGAAAGTGAACAGAAATATTATCATCAGTTAGCCTCCAAAGAAAAAGAAGTCCAAGAATTACAAGAAGCCCTGAAGCTTATCCATAAGAATAAAGCTGTGATGACAACAACACCGTCACCACCAGCATATGAGAATCTTCTTGACCGAATTCAAAGGATGGAAGAATCATTAAAGAAAAAAGAAGAGTATGAAAAAGCCTTTTCGGAGATGATGAAAGCAAAAACCAAATCTACAAAAGCAAGAATGGAACAGATATTTTCAAAGAATCTTTATTCAGAGGCCTCCAGCGCATCCAAGAAGGACTTGCCAGAAGATAATTGAAGAATTTTTGTCGTTCTCACCGACAGCTTTTCAAAAGAAAGCAGCTTTGGAAAAATATAAAGAAAGAAATACTTGTAATTCTCACCGACAGCTTTCAAAAAGCAGCTTTAAAAAGAGAGAAAAAGAGAAAGAAAGAAGAGTCTTTTGGAAAACCAGAGTATCGTGGCACATACTCGTGGAATGTCCAAAAGATTATGCCAAAAATATCTTATAAACAGTTGTCCCTGTCAGAAATAATGAAGACAGCTGTCCCTGTCAAAAATTAATGTAATTCAGATTCACGAAAGACGGATTTGAAATAAAGTTTTTCTTTGTATATATTTTTCCTTATAAATAGAGTCGGTCTTGGTAAGAAGGGAGGAGTTTTTTGAAGTTTTTGAGTCCTTGTAAAGAGTTCTTCAGTCTTTCGAAATCTGAAATCCTAAAGCAATATAAGGAAGTAATTTTGGATCTTCACATCATTCCTGTAAGTTTTTCTTGTAAGTTTCTCTTTTTAAATTTTATTGTTATGTTCATAATAAGCATGAGTGAGTAGTACTCTAAAATTAAAGGAGTTAAGGATAGATGTAAGCACAAGACAAGAGCATTATGTACATATAAGTCCATAGTTTAAATTATAAATTCAGTATTATTTTCCGAAATGAATGGAAGTAAGTTAAGATTGAAGATCTTCCTTAGGGAGTGATTAGGACACTTGAACTCTGAATTATATCAGGAGTAGTGGACTGATATATAACCAGAGAGTAGTCTAAAGCTCTAGATCTAGATTGGTACCTGCAATCATTCAGACTAAGTAGCCTTATGTTTATACTACAATTTCTTCTAGTAATATTCCAAAAGAATAGGATCTTACGCTCTGGACGTTAAGGCAAGGTGGCCATTTGAGTCCCAGTGAGTAGAACCCCTATGTGAGGGTATGAATCATGTTGGCATGGTGTCTTACATGAACTAGAAGACTTGTAGTCCTTGGCTAAGTATTCCATGAAGTAAAAAGACTGTTTGAGTTAACATTCCAAAAGAACTGGGCTTAAATTACTGTGCGTGTATCACTGGTTGAATCCCAGTGTGAGGTTGTGAGTTGTATGAGCATGGCGTCTTATGCAAGCTTGAATTAAAGTAAAAAAAAAAAAAAAGAGTTTTTTTTTATTTTTTTTTTTTTGAAGAAATATTGAAAAGAGTTCTTCCACTTTCTCCAAAGGCAGTAAGAATTACTTTCAATTATGAATAAAAAAAAATAGATTGAATTAAAGCAGCTAGATCTCTATTGAATAAATTGAGAAAAAGATCATTCAATCACTTCCTACTCCTAAATATACAATAGTCTGGATATTGACACAATTCATCTCATTCTTTTTTGTATTTATGTACTTCGTAGTCTTTCTCTTTTCAAAATGACCCCTAACCCTCTTGTATGATGTCTTATCTGGCACCCATTAGTACCACCTACTAGCTCCAGTTGGTCATACTCAGACATTAATGGACCTTAAATAGGCTATTGAGTTGTGTAACACTAAAGGGGTCATGCCTAAATTTGGTCTCTAAAGTAGGGGAATACAAATAAAATAGACCTAAGATGGATTTTTTAAGTCCTTAAGATATCATATTAAGTTAAGGGCATCGAATTACCTTAAAAAATTATTTTTGGGATTTTGGAGTTCAGGGTTAGAATAGGAATTTCAAATGGGGTTCTAAAGGGTTGGGTTTAGTCAAGCTAAATGGGTCGAGCTCCTAATCAGTCAATTCCGATCGAATAACCGATGGGCATGACACTCACATCAGGAACAACAAATGATTAAACCGGGTCAGCTTGAACCTAACCGTTTATTAATTTAGCTGAACCAGTTCGGGCTTTAAACAGTCAGGTCTGCCGAGCTCGATTGTATGTGTGGCCATGGTTGTAAATAATCGCATTCATAGATTGATAAATGATCGTGGTTATTTAAAACATCGGCAATGTCTGTATAAAAATTTATATACATTTTTCTCTTAAGAAATCCATGAAAAACCAGAAAGATTATATTAAATATAAAATTATTATTCATTAAACAACTTCAATATAGATGTTTTGTAGTCAAAATATTATAAAAAAATGCATTATTTTATGATAAGAATTTGTGAAAAAATGTAAGAAAATTTTGAGTTAGAATGTTGTCAAAATTACACTACTCAGAATTTTACAGGAAAATATTATGTTTTGATTGTTGGTATTGGTTGAAATGGAATCAGAAGGAATAAACCAAGAAAACAAAGTTCCAACGGTCTAATGGAACTATATATGGGATTCGGAGTCTAACAGTACAAAATCACTCCGATCAGAGATCCGCAGCAAAAAGATTTTGTTTTAGGGATGATATTGGCTAAAACGAAATTGAGAGGAATAAATTAGAAAATCAAAGATTTAAGGTCTAAACCATCCATATCTGATATCTAGAATTTGATGGTGTGAAATCAAGAAATAAATGAGGAAATTGAAGATCCTAGGCTCTAGACCATCTATATATATCTGAGCTTTGGAGTCCATTGGTGTGAAAAAACATGCCAATCCAAGGTCCACAGAAAAATATTCATGTATATAGGAATATATATGAACAATTGGAGATAATATAAAAATTGAGGGGAAAAAAAAAAGTTGTCTAGTCATGTGGCCCCTACACGGAAACAGAGGGAGTGCACAAATTACAACCCCATCCCTATGAAATTAAAAATCTCATTCATGTTGATTCCCAAATGTGCGCTCTCATTGACCCCTCTACAGTTGTACAGGGGCCATGGGATCAGGCGGTAATCTCTTGCCCAATAAAATTAGTTTACTAACGAGTATAGATAGATGGTCACTCGACCATTTAAACCCGATTATAATTCAGTTAAGGATTTCAGCCCACTTAAAGTTGGATTGTAACGTGAATTGAACAACTATTTTAAGCCCAATTAAGGATCCGACCCATCAAATAAAAAATGTGTCCAACTGTCCATGCTCTATCCTACATTTACCTAAACTTTAGTCGCACTGCCCTATTTGTTGGGAATAAATAAGTCGGATAAGTAAACTAACAAATCTTCCTAAAATTTAGCATTTTAGCCGTGGTAGTCATTCCTAAAAGATGATGCCTATCCCTGTTTATTAGGGCTTGAAGCCATCTCCTTCCAACGTGCCTACATGGAAGCCAACTCGACAGCATATAGCAGATTGTCTCGCGTCCTCGGGTAGCTACTTCTTTTCTGTTTTGGTTCCCCAAACACAACAAAGACTACCAACAACTTCTTCATGTAAGTTAATTTGTTTTTCACTAACCCTGAACTTATTATTATTATTATTATTATTATTATTATTAAAAAATCCGATTATAGATTTATTCGAAATTAATGTTCTCCTCATAAATCGTCGTTTGGAACATTCAGCCGAGAGATACGCATTATTAGGATCAAACGAAAACAACTCAACGAATGAATCAATGACTCAAACCCTACATTTTATCTTGTCTGAAGTTTGTTGACTTAAACTCTGGATTTTCTTGCCTTAGTTTGTTGACTCAAACTGCAAATATCGATCCAATCAATTCAAATCTCTCTCTCTCTCTCTCTCTCTCTCTCTCTCTCTCTCTCTCTCTCATCTGCAAATTTAGTTTGTTATTACTGATTGATCACTAATTTTTTTATTATTATTATTATTATTATTATTATTATTTCCAGGGAGTACTCAAGGTCCACAAGAACAACAATCTCTGTCCGTCCCCCTGTTGGACACAGATACGTATTCAAACCCACAGATATCTCTGTTGGCTACTTATTTGAACCCTCAGATGAAGAAATAATCCTGTGCTACCTCAACAAAAAGCTTGCACGACCAAGGACCGTTACTTTTTTCACACAGAGGAAGAGGATGCATCAAGGATGAGGCTCAAGGGCAAGTCGACAAACTAAAGATAGATGAACTTGGAAGGCTACTAGTGGAGTACAGGCTATGGATTCCACCAAATCTTACAAAATCGGTTCTAAACTACTCTCGTCTACAAGGAGAACAATTCAGGAGGAGGAATAAAGGATCAAACCAAAACCAACAGCTAGATGATGCATGAGTTTCAAACTCAGGAAACAACTAATACTGGCATGAAGTTATTTGTATCTTTTTAAGCTATATTTCCTTTTGTAACATATATAGCTACTTTTTTTTTCTTGTTTTATCTTCATAATAATCTTATGGATGTTTAATTATGTTCCTGCTTTCAGCTGTATGACTGGGTGATATGTAGACTTCCATCTTATAACCAATTGGCTTGAAGTGGGGTGCCTCTTGTGACTCTTATACAAGATAGTTGAATTACCCACAGTCGATGTGGGACTATCTCAATACTCCCCTTTCGTGTAGGCGTCTTATGACTTTGTCTTCGTGGGTCGAGCAAGGAGCCTATCATCGACGGAGGCCCAACGTACCCCCTCTGATACTATGTTGAAGCTTCCATCTTAAAACCAATTGGCTTCAAGTGGGGTGTCTCTTGTGGCTCTTATACAAGATTGTTGAGTTAACCACAGTCGATGTGGGACTATCTCAATAATGATGATGGGGAAATGCAAGGAGAAGAGAACATAAGCATTAATCATGATCAAGGTATATTTTATGGTTCAATGGAAGGTGATGAAGAATATGCCAAATTCTTGGAAACTTATGTGGCCTTCGATGTTGAAGAAGAGGGTGAAATTATGAGCAGTTCTGTGGACGGATGTACAAGGGAAAGGAGAGAAAATGAAGCTCATGAAGGGAAGGAGATGGAAGAAGACTTGAATCAAGTTATCACGAATGATTTTATGGATGGTGGTGATCCTTTGCTTTACGATTCCATGGATGGGGTGCAAGGGGAGAAAACAATTCTATGGAAGGTGATGAAGAACACGCAGAATGCTTAGAAAATTATGTATCCATGGATGTTGAAGAAGAATATTGTGAAGTCAGAGGGGAAAGGAAAGAGAAAGAGAAAGAGAAAGGAAAAGTTTTATCTAGATATGGGTGATATTATGGATGGTAACTTGTCTAATAGGTTCCTGTTGAAAGGGAATACTACTCTCCCCTCAACTTCCCTGGAGATTTTATATCATCCTAGTTATTCCTACCATCACTTCCCGGCAGCAAGCTTCAACCATGGTTACACGTTTACCTACGGTGCTGATGATATGAGCTTCAATGTCATGATGCATCCTCAGTCTTTCACAAATGGATATTCTTCAGCAAGTGATCATGATACAGAGTTGACACCTTTGCCCGACTCTTTCAGGTAGTTTTAGTGATGATTTGATACGTTTTACCACTTTTCTCAAACATTCTTTTGCATAGGGATATTTGTTTCATTTTTTATATGCTTGAGAACAAAAAACAATGTAGTAGGTAGTTAATTGACTTGTGCTTTGCTGATGGCAATGCCGAAGGTGGACCATCAAGTCTTTCTATGTTGGGTTTGTTTTTTTACATACCTGGACGTTAATCCTATATATTCATATTCCTTAATTCAATTGTTTTATCATTCTATCTTATTCCAACTTATACATGAAAGTTTGAGGTTTTAGTATCTTTCTCCCTTGATAATGGCATGTTCAATAGACTAATGGATTTTCTTATCTTGTAGTAGTTGCTTGTTTCTAAGATTTCTTCTAATGGCAGTGACATTGATGGGTGATGGGTGCTTAGATCAAACTTTTGTTTTTGGTTTTGTCCTCTACTGATGGCAATGCAGAAGATGGAAGATTAAGGCTTTTCTAAATCTTTTGTTTTGTTGTCTGGGTATGCCTAGACGTTAATCCTGTACATCTATTTAATATACTTTTTGCTGATATTTAGAAAAAAAAAAAAAAAAAGGATAATGTGGGATGTCCCCCTTTGTTTCTATTATTTTATTTTCTAAATAGAATTAAGAATTCTCCGATGTACTAGTATTAGAAGGGCATCAAAGATGCAATCATCGATTCCCAAGAGGCAACAATTACCGCGAGCAAACATATTAATGACCAGGAGCTCATTTTTGCTTTTGTAGAAATCGAATGGATTCAGTCTTATACAAACGCAAGGAAGGTA
>NW_024868611.1:12798-21026 GCF_013358625.1 Macadamia integrifolia | reverse complement strand
GAAGAACTCATCTTCTTTCTTTTATCACTTAGGGGTCATGCGAGATGAAAGTCTCATGTACGGTTTTAAATAAGAGAAAGAAGTGAGGAATCCTCTTTTCTACTCTGAATTTCCTACTCCAGTCTTTGCAAGGCAGCATTTAGATCCTCCCCACATCCCTACCGGGGAAAAAATTGTTGAAGATAGGATGCAATGTTGTATGGCGTTGCATCTTAGGGGTAGGAATGGGCTGGTTTGCTCAAATTCGTAAGCCCAATTCCAACATCTCTGAGATTGGGCTTGCTTATTTTGGTTTACCGTGCAATGTTGTATCTCGTGCATCTTAGGGGTAAGAATATGGACCGGTTGCAAATTCACAAGCCCAACTCAACATGTCTGTGATCGGCCTTGCTTACTTGGGTTCTGTTATGGGCTTATGGGCTTAACTTAAGACATTAAATGTTTGATTTGACACAATTGGAGTTGCATAAATATAATTGAAGGGGGGATGATTCCCTACATTGCCAATCTGAGGAGGAATATGCACATCATACTAATGGTTGTCTTGAAAAGGTATCATCACATAAGTTCTCATATTCATATCAGGCGAGAAAAAATAATAAAACAATTCATGTGAGAGAAAATTGCAATATTGCCTTGTGGGGAAATTTTTTCCTTACTTTAAAATACATTGATCAACTTTTTTAAATAATAATACCTCACGGGGCATGTACCCTATAGGAATTAGTTTCCCTTCATCCATGACGAAGGAGGTATTCTTTCATCATGGGTATTAATAGGGGTGAGATGAGAATCATAATGAGGGTAAAGGCATGTTTTTGAATTTTCGTTCTAGAGACTATTAATGACTACCAAATCATGAGTTTATCTTCACCCAACTGTAGAGAAAAACTTTATCTTGCCTTAAAACTCAAACTTGAGCCTACTCTATGGTGTGAATCTAGTGCATAGCACTGATTGCTGTCTTTGCTGGTAGAGTAGGTATCAGGTTTGTGGTCTAGGGATCAACTCCTGTCACACGCATTCCTCCCTCTTCCTTTCCTATCATTCCCTCCTCCCCTCTTGTGTGTGTGAGTAAAGTTCCCTTGGGCAGTTTTATAGCACATGTCAAATTTCATAATCTAATTTAATCAAGAGAGAGGGTTGGATACATTGCTAGCTTTCCTAGAGTTGGAATGCAAGCAGATAGCATTCCTTCTCCCTAATAATAATGATAATAACTCGTCTATCTAACCTACTTTCTTGAATGTAAGTTCTAGTATGTTATTAGGAAGATTAATATAGTTACATAGCTGACTACCACCTAACTATGTAGGTATTGTCGATGATGTGTACAACAATTGGTCGAATTTCACTCCATGATTAATGGAACTTTTTATCCGGTATGAGATACACCTTTTTTTTTTTAATTATCCTTTTAATCAACAAACAGAAAATCAATGCACTAAAAAACAATCTCCAAAATTCGAAGGAAACAAGGCTTTTAAAAATTAAAGATCAAAGAGAAATAATTTCAGAAAGTTATTATACAAAGATATCATCCGGAGCAGAAGCATTAATAACTACATTATCATCAGGCTTATCTACCTGAACCTGCTGCTGCTTCTTTACACGAGTTTTCTTTTTACCCGCATTGCATTCACTCTCTGCCTTCATCTTCCCATTTGCATTGGTGATACGGAAGAAGCAATTTCTTTCATATCTACTGCTTTAAGATTAGACAATGATAGCCTTATCACTGTCTTGAGTAGACCCTTATAATAGAAACTGTTCTCACATGTCCCGAGTTTATGAGAAACAAGTTCTGCATACTCCATGAAATCTCTTTCAGTTTTGGGTATTAAATTATTGAGACTTCTCTTCACACTCTTAGTCTTAGGGCCCGTTTGATTTTGTTTCTACTGTCTCTGTGTCTAGAAACATTTTTTTTTTTTTTCGTTTTGCGCTAAGAAACGATTTTTGGAATTTCAAAAAGGTGTTTGATTTTTCTGTTTCCTGAAACGTTTTCAATAGTTTGGTCGTATTCAAGATACAAGTGAAGGCACGATGTTGTAGGTATGCAGCTGATGAGTGAAGGCACGACATTGGAGTTGCAGGTATGTTTTATGGAGATGAGCTTCAAAAGGATGAAGGGAGTCCAGAATTGTGAGCTTTGCAAAACCATGTTCAAGTCACCACTTCTAGATAGTAAGAAGTTTCAACAATGGATTGGAGTTGGGGTAGGTCAAGTGGAGTATCGGGTTTTTCACAATTTTTGTCCCACCCACTTGTTCTAAAAAAAAAAAAAAAGATAAGTCTGATTTGCTTCACCATTCATGTTTCTAGACACAGAATAGGCATAAATTTCTATTTCTACTTTGGAAAACAAGTGAAATGGAACAGAAAAATCAAACATTTTTTAGAGTGTTTTTCCGTTTCTGAACATTGAAAAACGAAAAAACACATTTTTGGAAACAAAATCAAACAGACCCTTGGCTTCTTCCACAAGGGCTTGTTTTGATACTTTGGTAGCCATTGCTTTCTTCTCTTTTGAGACCTTAGGTGTTGGAGTGGCTAGATTCATCTTCATCCTCCCATGAATCTTTCACACTAGTTTGATCTACATATTCATCATCCCACATATTCTTAGGTTTCTCCTTCCTAAGAATGAGAGTTATTCTTCCTTATCCTCCATGATCAGACAGCTTTGAACTTCCCAATGAAATTTGAAAGCTCGATTAGAGAGAGAATGTGTGTGTGTGTTTTTCTGAGAAATTTTGTATTTTCGGATTCATGTGAGAGAATATAAAGAAAAGGAAAACTCTGAAGTACTCCAATTCCTAATGGGGTTAGGATTTTTGGGTGTTCTGATTCATGTGAGATAATTAAAAAGATGAGAAAATTTCACTACCCTCCCCTGGCGTTTCTATTTACTACACTCTCCTCTCCTGTTAAGTTTAAAATTACTTATGTCCCCTATAGTGTTAACATTGTTAGAGTTACTATAATGATTAATAATGATTAGTATTGTAAAGTTTTTCAACCCAAAAGTTTGAACAAGTGGAGAGATTCCCAAGTGTATAAGGAGGTTGTACTCCAAACACTCCCTCTGATACGTATTGCAGATACGTGGATATGGTGAAAATATGCTCTGCTACCAATAGAATATTGTGAAGAAACTAATATAAAAATATAGAACAAAACCTATTGCCCAATAGCTTGTGAAGCCTGAAGATAAGCTCCTCTTCTTCAGGAGATATGTTTCCCCTTTTGATATCTACTCTGAAATAAATCAACTAGCGGTGACTGCAACTCTTTCCAATTCTCTTAACCTGTGGCATTTTGAGTGAAACCATCAGATCCAGTTGGTGTTTCTATAGAAAATATAATAAAATATGTTAAGTTTGTCTCGAATTTTTGACTTGTTTTGAAAAATGACCGGCTCCGATATATTTTGGTGGCGACCCGAATAAGAAGTTTTTCTGAGATCTGTGATGGAAGTAGAGGGGTTGGATCTGATCATTCTCGACCTGATGGATCGACCCGCGACTTGGAGGAGTATATAATAAATTATCGTCTTATTGAGCAAGTAATTGTAATTTGAGGTTTTTTCGAGCTAGGGTTTCAGGGCAAGTTTTCTCGCCGCTGCTTGAGTGTAATCTCTCTTCTACATAGTGAAACATCTTCTTCTTCACCTGAGGACATAGCACACCACATCGGTGTGTGAACCTCGTTAAATCTCTGTATTGTGGGAATCTATTTGGCTTTTATTTTCATATTAGTTGGTGTTTGCTCCAACAAATATACTAACCTACTTCTCTACCTGCTTTCTTGGGGAGGTGATTCCATCTCCCTTCTCCATATTTTTAATGTAATCTGATAGGATTTGGTCCTCATAAGTAGTCCAAAGTCCCTTGCTCAATCCCTCCTTAGACCAGCAATGGCTTGTTCCCATCTCACTACTTTTAGAGATTATCCTTATTCCTTAACGTGGTTCTTCTGTTAAACTTTTAACCGAAGGGTTCTTATAATGGGAAATTACCTGAAAATTTATAGAGAGAGATGATTTAGGCCTTGTGGTACACTATCTTCCTCATGGTTCATGTGATCCATGATTGGCTCTTTTTGTTTTAATATGAGGTTACCTTGTGGGGGGCTTTCTTTCTCCCTGTGAAGAAATATAAGCGAGGGAGATATTGACAAAATAGAGACGAGAGAGGAGTAGGTTAGACTTGGACAAAGTGTGTTAAAGGGTAGTTATCAGTAATGACACTGTTTAGCTCCCTTTCTTATCAAGTTCTTCTGATTAAAAGGCTGATTTGGTATGATTTTGATTTCAATTTTGCATTGATTTCATGTAATTAAGAGCCAACAAATAGATTTTTGCTTAATAAATTGAAATTGTTTTTGTTTCATTAATAAGAAATATTTCAAGAATTAGAAATTTATTTGATAGTTCATTTTGAGAATAGATTCTCCTATTCTTTGGGAGAAGGCAGTGGGGTGGTGACGACATAGAGTGATTTTGTTTTCATTTTTGTAAAAATATCAAATGACACATTCACCCATGTTATTTATTAAGGTGGAACGCATAATAGATTAATAGACTTGAAATTGATTGATCAATTTCAACATTTGAGACATGTCCTCAGCTATTTCACAATATATAATAAAATTGATTACAGTTTCTAAAATAATGTGAACAATCATACTAAACATCATAGTTTCAATTTATAATCACATGAAATTGAAATAGAAATCATACCCAAAAAACTAGCCTTTTCATTGTACACATAAAATTTGAAATTAAATAAAAATCGAACAAAATCAGTTTGGTTTTATGCAATTTCTATTCAGTTTCATTCAGTTTCATATACAATCTTGGTAGTTTGGTTCAAATTCAGTTAAATGAAATAACCCGTTGAAATAATTAGAGTTGAGAAGGAAATTAAAATCTCATGAAAGTATTCTTACAATGTCAAATCTAGTATCTCTCTAACCCTTTTTGTACAACAGAATAAAGAAACCCGTAGAAGATAATTTCACCTAACTCTACAAAGACACATTATATGTGGTAGGATTTACTATGATTTTGGTTCGATTTGAGTTCAATTTATATGGATAACACTTCATTTGATTTGGTTCAAATTGATAGTTTTTAATCTAAAACTGAAACCAAATGAAATTTCACTTTTCAAAACCTAGATCAAATCAAATTTTCCAATTCGAGTTTAAATGGTCATTTGCAATAGTTCAATTGCTGCTTGTGCGGCGTATTAGCGTAGTAGAGAGGAGCAAGTCAAGCTAGTTCCTCTTTGGTCTTTGGTTCAAATGTTATCTGGTCTCCAGATTCTATCACATTTATGACAATGACATAATTCTGGCTTGGGTTCAGTTTAGTGCAGTGTTTTTTTATCAAGCCATATTCAAATCTTCTGAATATGAACCTGAACAACCTCAATAGTAGGCAGGGTTGAAGCAGAACCAACCAGAGAACTGTAGTGACAAAATTCATTAACTTCATCTAATCAATGCTAACGCTTGTTTTGAAGTTTAGGGGAGAGAGAGAGAGAGAGAGAGAGAGGAAAAAAGGGTGGCGATGATTGCTATTGTTGAAAGACAAATCAACTTAAAAGTACAAGAGACAATTTCAAACTTGTGCCTTTAAATCCTTAAATGCTTATGTTATGATCTGAGGCATTCAATCAAGCGCAAAAATAGAAGAGGCTTATGCCTCTTCAATTTTTATTTCAATGTAGCACAGAAAAGTAATGATATGTTCATAAAGGTATGAATATTTAGAGAGAGAAAGACCCATCTAGGGGTGAATGTTTGGCCCTGACAACCCGAACCCGTCCTGAGCCCCAACAGGGTTTGGGCCAAGTTTTTTGACCCTGAAGACGGGTTAGGGTTGAAAAACCCCAACCCTGGGTCAGGGTTGGGTTGGGTTAGGTTTGAGGCCTCAACCCAACCCAACTTGACCTCAACCCTGTCCCAACCTGACCCAACTCAGCCTGAAATTTAACATTGCATCTTTGTAATAAAAATAAGGGCTCCAATAGGTATTTTATTTTTCTATAATTTTTTAATATATGAGACATGAATGGAAAAAACATGTCAATCAAAGTTAATCCAACCATTACATAAGCCAAGGTCAACCCAACCCAAGCCAACCCAACCCAACCTGGCCCTGATAGGGTCAATTAGGGCCGGGTTGAGCCTAAACATGAGCCCAATAGGGTTGGGTTGGGCCTTGGTTGAATTTTGAGGACCTAGGGTTGGGTTAGGGTTTTAAGAAACCCAGCCCAACCCGGCCCTGTTTCACCCCTAAACCCATCCATGGGTTGTCCAGATGGTTAGGGCGAATTAGGGATTCTGTGAATAGGCGCATGGTTCCATGTTCGATTCTCTATTTGTGTATCTGTGATTTAAGTGGAGGCCATGGCGGTGGGTTGCTGCGCTAATCTCCCCAAGGTTTGGCCACAACAAAGTAAGGTTTTGGACCTAATCTGTCTCTCTCTCTCTCTCCTCCCCTATTCTCTTCTGTCTCTCCCAATTGAGAGTGTGTGTCGCCAAGGATTTCCATTGCAATCCTTGGATTTGGATGGTGGAACTTTGCTTAGCGAGATTGCTGCAATCTTTCATTCGTCGATGTTCGTGTAGATCAATGAGTGGTGTAACCCGATCTATTCCACTGTGAGAAAAGGTACATTGAAGTAATCCCGGTTCCTCTATTTGCTTTCATTTTATAAAATTGAAAACTAAGAAATTAGAAATGAAGATATTACGAATTAATTTATTTTTTGGATTCACTAATCCCTAACTTTCATTGTGTTAGATACTCGCATTTTTTGTGATGTAAGCATTAAGTTTTAAAGCATTTTCATTCAGTGTTGGCTCAAGGATAGCCTCCAATAAGACCTCCTGTCTTTCTAAACACCAGTTTGAAATAAACTCAGTTCATTACCCCTTTCCAAAACATGATTCCTGGTAGTCGAGTCGAGGTTTATTTTCGGCAATAATGGTTGAAGTTTCTTAAGCAATGTTCGTTGAAGCCATTGATTCATGCTTGTGAAATCAAAAGCACTGAGTCTAGCAGCTCACCCTGTCCTCCTTGAATGAATAGGTGTCAAAGTGGTCCTCAGTTATGCTCTTCATCACATGCTGTGGAAGAGTGTGGTTCTAAAGACATTGGATGAACATGTTCATCCTATCCCTTAATCTGGTCTTGATACTGACATGTATATTGTTCTGGATACCTGAACCACAAGATATAAGTATCAAAAGTACAAGCACATTGCTAGGGACGCTAGCAGTGTGTTTCCTGTTTCTGCTACTGTCACAACCACCACAGCTGCTGCCTAACCAGCTAGTAAAGAAAGTATTCTTTAAAAACTCAAGAATGCATGGAATCCTGACTACTTACATTTCTGGTTATTTTCATATTTTTAGTTGGTGGGACTTGAACACAGGTCATTAGAGAAGTTTGTTGGCTATGACTCTGATCACTTTCAACTTGGATATGGAGTGGAGCCAACTTCAAGATTTCATGGGCTAAGCTCAATCAGGTCCTTTGGTGTCTTTGTAGTCTCTTATATCTTCACAGCTTGTCCTTCAAAGTCCCTCTAATGACACTATACTTTGCCTTTCTATGATTTCTTCACAGGGTTATCTGCAAGTCAGTAAGGTTAAGGTTTTCATTTTCTATCCTACATCCTTTATCTGGGATCTCACCACCTTTTCTTTTATATGAGAAAGGGATCAACTTTGTTGTTGAAGAGTGAAGAAAAATATTTTCAGATGGTACAAGACAACTTTGGTGGATAATTTTCCCTTCTTAGCTTTAAGGTTTCCTCCACCATGCTAGAATTTGTTTCTTCAATCGGTTGCGATGAGCTACCTTTAACATTTCATCATAGTTGGACCTTTAGTAGATTTGCGAATTTATACTTCAGTATTGAGGGAACCCAAAGTTATTTCAAATGTTTATTTGATCACTTACTTCCCATATTTATGTAGATGTTAGAATAGGTAAAACACTGTAAATATTTTTTTCAAGGATCATGATGCATTTAAGGGACATTTAGCTTCAAATATGAGTAATTTCACAATACTTATCTGTAGGGATTTCATTCCAAAACTTTCTTTTCACTGGTCAATAACCTCCATGCCCAAGTCCAAGAAACCAATTCCCGTTACCTCTTTATTTGTTCAAATCTTCCTCAAGCTGAAAAGGGATTTTCGCCCTT
>NW_024868611.1:0-12681 GCF_013358625.1 Macadamia integrifolia | reverse complement strand
TTTTTTTTTTTTTTTTTTGGTAGAAATGAACCTCCTACATTGGCTACACTCTTTTTTGTTCCCAATTTCAATAAAGTGAACCTTTAAGTACTATCCAAGAACATTCTTTTGCATTTTTTTTAATTGAAAAAAAAAAAAAATCAATTTGAGCTAGTGTTTGAGATTTGTGTTTGTTTGGTCATAGCCATTTGTGCTATCCTACACATTAGAAGTACCACTTCGTTATTATGCCTGAGAGAAAAATGGGATATAAACAAAAAGTATGAACGTCCATAAAAAGGGGGATCAGGCTCCAAGGCCACGATGTGAAACTACCAGAAAGTAACATGTCTAATTCTATTAAGTCACTCCAAATTACCCTAGGCTCCATCCTTCCTCCTTTGCTCACTTTACACCATAGAGAAGGCTTTTTCAGTCGGCATCAATTGATTTTCCTATCATTATACAGTTAGCACATAATGAGAAACATTTTCCTAAACTAATTATACTAGTAGTCCAAGCAAATATATTATTATTAGTGTCAATCACACATATATAAATAAGAATTGGTAGGACTTAGACAAAAAACTTAGGTATATTAACTGAAGTGAGCTACGTTGGAGTCACCTATTGGATAAGGGAGTGACAAGATTGAGCAATCTATTGCTTCATAGGATGTAGAATAGAGAAAGTATTTGGTTTAATGTGAGTACAAATAATCTAATTAAGATGGGACCAAATATAGTAGCATGTTATAATAAAGAAATTATTCAAGTCATAATCAAGAATTGTACCAGAATTAAAAAGATACATAATCAAAGCATTAAAAGAGTTAACAGAGAAAGCTTCAGTTCTAAGACTCAAGGGACTAACTGCCCAGATTCTTTTTGTGAATTGGTAGGAGAGTTTGCACATTTCCTATCATTATGTGAAAAATAGTAAATTTATTTTACCTAAGTGGAGGGCATCCCCAAGGTACATATCTTCAGTTATCATTTTTTAAATTGCATTCCACTTTTGCGGAATACCAAACATAACTTTAGTATCCGCAAGTCAAGATTCATACAAAGACTGCATAAATCTCAATCTTGAACATAGAATTTCTTCATGTGCATAAGACTTCCACGATTTGAGTGGAAGGATTTTGGTGGTGATATTTTCAAACCAAACCGAGAATGACTCCTTACAAACAACAAAAGTTGTGTTGCCCCAATAATGATGTATCTTTTAAATTTGTCTAGACACCCATTGGTTAGTGTTTACTCAAGTAGGCTCAAGCCACTCTACTCTTTGAAAATTTATTTGTTCCCTATAGGCTGTTAAAAATGAATTTGATATTCAAGTTTAAAACCTCATTAGTATCGATCCTGAGAAAGTAAGGGCATTATCTTTTACTAAAAGTTGAAAAAAAATCTAATTGTATGCTTGGGGCTACTGTATAATACACATTAGCTTGTTTCTTTCAAGCACATAAAAAAATTTTCCTATGTCTATCCTCTTGAAGTATTGGACTTTATTAAATATGTAACCATTGACTTTCACATAATAGATGAAATTGTTAAGGCATCTTCTCAAGCTACAACATTTTGTATTGAAATATTGTCATCAAAATATTTTGACGAGAAAATCTATTCTATTCCACTGTAAGTCTTTGAAATATTGATTTCACATAGCTAAAAAGCTTTGATTTCTTTTAATCCTCTTGAAATAAATTATGATTTTACATTATCGTGATATTATCCATTTTGAAAATTTTAATCACTTGCACTATTGAGTTCAATGTGTTTTCATCTCACCTTACTTGTGATAATGTTATTTCTCTTTAATATAAAATGATGATTACCAAATGAGACATTGTTATTTGAAAGGTAGATGTAGCCCAACTGAGTTTCCAATCCAAAGCATCTACCCAACTGAGTTTCCAATACAAAGCATGATTTTTGACATGTGGTAGAATGATTGAAGCCTATATTTCGTTGGGATACTTTATCTATCTCTCCTACTTATGTGTCAATTGTGGGGAAAAAAATGAATCCTTCCATATGCTAAAATCTAATGAATACAAGTGGTTTAAAATGAGTACTAATTAGATGATTCTGAACTAATGAAAAAATGATGGATATTGTGCGATAGCTATTAAAGTATCCAATTTAAGTTTTAAAATTTTAGACAAAAAGTTGAGGTTTCTGGTATTCGTAGATCAGTAACTTTACTTGCTTTATACACAATATCTGCCATTTGGCATATAAGATGAGTCTAAAATTTTATGGATATGTAGACCTCAAGGTTCCCTTCTGACACATTAAATTTAAACTAAAATAGAGTTACAAAGTAGCAGAACAAAGCGTTGAAAAATCTAGGATTACCAAAGTGGTGCGTGGATAAAAATGGGATAATAAATGATTAAAATCAATATTAAAATTTAACACATAGTCAATCATCTAAATAATACAATTACAGGTGTATTTGAACTTGAAACAATTTTTTAATTATCCCTTGTCTTATTACTAAAAGTTCTTTAAGTTAAGAGAAAAAAATAGTATTCAAAAATAATTAAAAGAAAAATCGATCATTGTCTTGCACATTTTCTTATTATACATATGAAATGACAATAGTTATCTACAATAGAAAAAAGTGAAAAAAAAAAAAAAAAAGTGGATTACATTAAACGGGCTAAAAGTAAGATTACAAATTATTTGACACATTAACGGGTGTCAATCATAAAATCTCTTTTCTAATTATCTAACGATTAGAATTGTGACTTCATCATTTCATGTGGCATAATAGGTGCACATATCAAGTAAATTACATATTCTATGCATATTAGGAAATATTTTTTAGTCAAAATTAAGAAATTTTTTATTGACATAAATTTTGACATTTAACTAAGACCAACATCATCTCATGCAAGCTACTTCCTTATTACTTTTTTAATAAAAATAATCTTTGTTAAGTTTGGTGCTTATTATCTTGACTGATTGGTGGGTTTAGTTCAACGATTTAGTTGTCCATTAGAATCTTTTAATAGGAAAGTTAGAGAGACACCAAGGAGGAGAAAGTGATTGAGGTAGAATCTTCCAAAGTAGTTGAAGTCTTCAAGTGAGGTAGAGTCTCCAAATAGAGAGAATCCTATCAATGATAAAAGATATATCGAGGAGAGAATTGTCTAACAAGAGAAGTAATGATGACCAAAGTTAGAATCCAAGATGTAAAAATCTAAGTGATAGTCTAAATGATACAATATAGGGATGATGTGTGAACAAGGATTAAGTGAATATTCAAGACAAACATATAGAGAGAATGAGAAGAGAGAGAAAAACGTATTAGGGCATGGATTTAGGTATCAAATCACAAAGATTGTACTATTTATCTTTTCTTAATTATTAATGGAAGTTGAATCTCACTTTATGGATGTAAGCAGTTTTGATAAACCAAGTAAATCTCTTGCCTCTTATGTATATGTTTGTTTTACTTTAGTCTCACTTTTTTCACATATATTTTTTTGTGTTATACATAATTATGTGGGAAAATATGTAATTTTGTATCGTATATAATTTCTTGTGTCAATATCGAAAAAAAACATTATTTTCATCCCAACAGGTGGTATCAGAGCTAATGGTTGTTAACGGTCTAAAGATATAGTGAGAGTGTATGGTGTTGACGAGAGTGCAAAAGATTTCTTAAAGAAAAAAATTAAAGGAGTTATTGTGGATTGTCATGGTAAAGGTAGCATATTATAAGATGGGAAAGGTGCAGTAGTCATTCCTATAATATAGTTTAAGAGTAGAGGATGCTTCTTAAAGGTGAGGATGATGGTTGAGAGACTATTATGACATTGTTCAGATATTCGAGGTACTAGCACTAGAGATGTGCTAGCTGAAAAATGTAGCATAAATGATCAAGTTATTCAAGGTAGTAGTACTAGAGATGTGCTTTGTGAAAAATGCAGTCAAAATTATGAGATATTCAATCATTTAAAGTACTAGCACTAGAAGATGTGTAATATGAAAAATATGACCAAAATAAGGAGTTTATTCATTCATTTGGAGATTAAGACTAGATATGTGTTGAGTAAAGAATGGAGTCAAAATTATGATTTTCTTCTATAAATCTTCAAATTGATTAAGAAGCCAAGGTGGAGATTATTAGGCTTGTTGTCTTTCATCTTGGCTAGTTAATGGGTTTAATTCAATGATTAAGTTTTTCACTAAATTCTTCTGATGGGGAAGGTACAAAAATACCAAAGAAGAGATAATGAAAGAAGCAGAGTCTTCCAAGGTGGTTGAAGTTTTTAAGTAAGGTGACGTCTCCCAATAGAATGGAGTGCTCCAAAGGTGGAAGAGCAGTTTTATAAGTGAAAGAGGTGTGTACTATGAGGAGTAATGATGATCCAAGTGAAAATCTAAGTGAAAGTCCAAAGAATACAAAATAAGTATTGTAGACACTTAATTTTTCAACCCCGATGATGATGAGATCAGAAGAATTGCACACTAGATGTTATAGACTAAAAGAAATTATGAGCTTAGGGTAAAAATGATCATGTTATCCCATAAGATTTTAAATAAAATGTTTTCAAAAGTGGAGCTTGACATATTGGATTAATGTTGCTTGTCCCCTCATGCCGGACACTACCCTTTAATGCAAGAACAATGCGAATCGGCCTCCAATTTTCCTTTTTACTACATTATCAAGATCTTTGCTTTACATGCATTTATAATAGTGTCTTTAGTCGAGATCGCACTCGTGTCTCATATCATAGATAGTACTTTGTATATGCTTTCCAACAACATATTACATGTCGAATTCTGAATAACTATGACCTTCAAAAGTTGATCCAAAAATTCAAGCTTGGATTCAATTTCAAGAAAGATATGACCATCTCTCTTCTTCTTCGATTTCATTTTTCCTCTTTCGTTTCTTGTTGTTTCTTTGATTTACTGTTTATTTGATTTCAGATATGTAATATTCTCTACATCCCCTTGCATTTGGATTTTGTCCGAAGTGTTTTTTGTTTTCATTGTTGGTCAGAGAACCACATTGAGTCATCTTCTCCGATAAAGTTTCCCTTCACAACTTCATCTCCCTTTCCAAACAAATATCCAATTTTGAAATTTCCATTACTTGCTATGTGGGTTACACAACATGGTTGGGATTTTAAAACATAAAATGTAATTATGGGTGCATGTGTTGTGTATTTAATGTGGAGTGACTGAATGGTGTTTTAAATTATAAAATGTGATTTGTGAGTGGTGTGTGACTTATTTAAGATGTAGGATGTGACTTTTTTTAAGGATTATTCTCCTATGCTGCTTCGATTTGGGCCTTTAAATAGTAGAAACTTAATGTAGTAATTACTGACTGTTTAGCAGAACAACGCCGCCCGTAGATGATCTCCGTGCTTGTAAGATGTAGCCTCCTCCGCCCCTACGGCATGACCTCCTCCGTCCCCATGGCATATTTTGTCTTCGTCCAGTGACATGTTTTTTTTTTTTTTGTTCTTGTTCTCTTCGTCTATTTGTGCTCCCACCTTTCCTTTGCTGCTTTCTCTTTTCTTCGTCGTATTTCCTACCACCCATTGGAAGAGGACCCGTATCCCAAATCAAGTAGAAGTGTGAGCACTCTTCTTCTTCTTAAGTAAAAAGTTTTCTAGATCGACTTTTCTGATGGTTGTACAAAGCACACAGTTACATACGATGTCAAATTTCTATCGACATAAAGAAACCTCTTCTATCTGTCATTCCAATTCGATGTTGCTACGGTGTTCATATTGAACTCAATCAAATATGAAAAAAATTCCCAGGTTTTGCTATTGTTGTGCTATGATTGGTCATAAGGAGTCGAGATGTTTTCATCTTTATTAGATGACTGTTGATGGAGGACTAGTGGATAGTAGAATTTGGAGGAGAATTACACAATGGGAGGTTGATTGAAAGAGCTCTCATTCTTCGTTTCAGTGAGTCTGGTATTTTCAAAAATGATAGAGACCATACAGTATTTTCAGGACAGAGTTGAAAAGCACTGCCATGATAGTCATTGCCGGAGAAGATAACCCTAAATAAGCTCTTATGCAGTGTTCATGTGCAATTTCATACATTATCGACGATCCCTTCAACTTGGCCACGATTACCACTTTAGTTTCTGGTAAGGTAATCCATCACTCCCCCTCTCCAACTGTTATAAACTCAGTCGTAGAGTCTTAATGCCAATCATACTCAACCGTTGGTTACCACTACATTTCCTCCCAGCCATTATACTCTTCACTACCTTAATTCTTCCATGTTTACCGTTGGAACTGGAACCCATCACACCCACTCTTCAGGTCCTACAAATCAATGGGTTGTTCAAGGCTTATTAATGTCTCGAGTCAACTATGATCCACAATGGGTTATGGATTCTAATGCTTTTTCAATGTGTGCATTTGGTTACCATTGGAACTCATCACTCCCACTCTCCAACAAACCAGTGGGTATTTCTAGGTTTATCAGTAATGTCTATTATGAATCATTATCCCGAACCGGTTATGAATTCTACAGTTTATTAGTGTGGTCAATGGAGTTGGCTCATAGTGCAGTTTCTCAAATTACCAATAGCCACCTCAACCCTCCCACCTTAAATGGTAATGGTGGACTGGTGGACACCTCATTACTCACCCACATACTCTTAGCACACTTATTCACTCTACATTTATCCTTATGGCCCAGCTTCGTCCACCAATAATACCACACTAGTAAAGGCACCCGTATGAGTAGAGGACAGTTTTGTGGAGGCTATGTTGATTACCACTATACATTCCTTCCTCCCCATCATTTCAACCCAGTGTATCATGGATTTGAGCCATCACATTGAATTGATCGTGATCCATCTCCCTTGGAGAGCCTGCCTTGCATGGATGAATTTTCCTTCAACTCTCCCCGTCAATTGGGGTCTAAGAATGCAATGTTCATTGGCTACATATCCAGTGGTAGAGCTGAAGGCCAGAGTCAACGTCAACATTAGAAATGAAGATCAGAGAATCTCAAGGCCAATCCCAATTTCTTGTTTTGTTCAAGCTACATGGGGCCATTATGGATCGTTGGGACTAAGGAGAATGTTTGATATTAAAGTGCACACCCATATGGCTTTGTTTGCCATTACCACTTCACTAATGGATTTTTATCTCACAACGATCATTTTCAAGTATCTTGTTGTCTTGTTGATTGTTCTTGCAACTTTGTTTGTAGGGTGTCTATTGGCTATGTTACCAATCCCCTAACCTGAAAGGTCGAGTCGATGGCATGTGAGACTTTAGCCATATTCTATTCCTTGGTCTCTGATACTTTGTACCCAAACCTTATGTAACTCATGTTGTATTTCTGAATAGAACTATTTTTTACCCAAAAAAAAGGGATGTGGTTCATTTTTTAATACAATATGTGAACAAAGTAGCATCCTATTTTGTTGGTAGTAGGGTAAATTGTTCCCTATTACAAGCATCCTTTAGTTTTAGCACCACTGTTTGGTTATAGCTCACTGGGCTTTGAATGTGGTTTAATTGGGTATAGGGATGTAGTAGTCTAGGGCGATTAGTTTAGGACAGGAGTGGCCGGCCCCCCTCTAAACCTGCTTGTAGCGTTAGGTCCATGTTTGGGACCGTGGGTTGATTTGTAGTATTTCATATCAGTTAAACCACCCATTGATCATTTTTAAATAAACACCAGCCCATTTAAAATTGGTGGATCTCTCCAATCTAAATGCAATTTAATCAACCCAATCGGGTCCCAATGCCTCTTTTCAAATGCAAGTTCAAATTCCCTTGATTCCAATCAATTTGGGTTTTGGTTGGTCCCAATTCAGCCCACATTCTTGGCCTTGAGCATTAGGCACATCTTATTTCCTTGCATTTTTTTGTTAATGATCTTGAATTAATTAGAATATCATGCCATGTGTTAATTAAGGATTTGCATGCTCAAGTTAATTTAATTTCTTCATATCTTGTAAATATGCAGAATTGTTAGCATACATAGTTCTCTCACTTATATGATAATATAGGACACTAACATTAGTATAATCATAGTATGTTTAGTACAGTTAATGGATATCCACTTATTTACTTAACTTAGGGTAGTTAATTAAATAATTAGTTTAGCATTTATATGGTTAAAATTTTCAGCTCATTAGATCAATTAGACTTCATAATGTGTTTAACAAACAATTTAGGCTAATCTAATGTAATTTTAATCAGGGTTCATATTGCATTTAATTATTTATTAGGATTTATCCTTAATCAATTAAATTAGATTAATTAGGTTTTGTTAAAACCTTCCTTTTTTAAAATAGCTAGCTTAGCGTAGGCTTTCACCTTTGAACTCATGTTTTAAAATTTTTCTAAAGGAAAATTATTAACATAATAAGGGTCTATTATTTATCCAAACATAACAAGACACCTATTACCCTCTTAAAACATGAGTAGAGAATGTGGTTGGGAACAAATATAAAGGTTAATTCAGTAGCCTCACACTAGTTGTCCAAATTTAAAAGAAAAAAATTCAAAGAAAAACAAAATCAATTGAAATTAGTAATAAAGGGTTAAATGGTAATTGAATCAACTCATCTTCCCCATAATCATCTACCCAGCCTCTCTTGTCTCTGGCGGTTCTTGAAGATCCTGTAGAAAACATCGAATCAACTGAAGGATTTAAAAAATTATATTTAGGTGCCTACTCAGAGATGTTAAACTCAAAACTGCCCTAGCCCATGAGGCTGCACAAAATTAATTTACAATTTAGCTAAAACAGAGAAATTAAGAAAATTCTTGGAGGATAAGGACAACCACGATACAGCTCAAGACATAACGTCAAGGAAATTCATTTTCTGAACAATCTTATACTTCTACCTTAAAATCTAGAAGCATGGAACATGAGCTTCCTAAACTAATTAGAAGAACCATTAGGAAGATGTATCTGTTGCAAAGCTCCTCATTGAAAAGTATATTCTGTATTCAGAGGCCATGAGATAGTTTTAAGAAATTGAACCCTAAAGAGCTCTGCAACTAGAACAACAAAATTAAATTTTCTCAATCTTATCCTTAGATGATAATACTTGATAGTAACAACTATTATAAAGAGCAGTAATCATCCGTGATTATAAATGCAAAAATCAACAATAATCCACTAAAAAAAGAGAAATTTTCTATGTAATAATGAAAAGCAGAGAAACAGAGAAAGAGAAAGATTTAATAGAAATGAAATAGACACTCAAGGAAAAGGGGCTTACTTATTGCTTATGAGGGCAATGCCTCATACTCTTGGGAAGACGATGCTCTCGTGTGGGGTTGGGGAACAAGAGCAGAAAGATAGTTGCAATAGCGATTTGGACGGTGGCGTCCATAGAAGAACTCACAACAAAGGTTTTAAGGATGCACCTAAATAGAAACCTCACATACCGTGGTTCCTGACGAGTTAACTCGCCTCAACAATAGCTCATCACTCATTTTGATGGCACATCCGCCGCTCCCAATTGTCATAAAACACCTCAAGGCTCCTCGAGGTCAAGGCAAGAGATACGAGAGCTTCGTCTATTCAATGAAGAAATGGTATTTTATGGCTATATGAAGTTCAAGCGATGGATTTTTGAAAACGATGCAAGCAGATTATGAATTGGAGACTGAATAAGCGAAGGGTTTTTGAAAATGATGTAAGCAAACTATGAATTAGAGATCGACGTCAAGAGCTCAATCCTGCTGGAAGAGAAAGGGGTAAGCCGTAAGGCAAAGAGTTTTCTTAAATGACGAAAATGCCATTTGAGATGTCACTTTTCAATATAATTGTGAAATTCTAATAAAATAAAATGAAATGTCTAAACTACCCCACCAAAAAGTCCATAACTACCATTTTTCATTGCATATTTGTCTTTTCACCATTTTGTTATTTTTTCAAACTTAACCTTCCATTGTTACGTTACTAATATCCCTTTTTCTAAAACATTCTCTTTTATCAACTAGCTTAATTTAAGACTTTATAAATTGTTCAACCAATCTTTAGGTTTAAATACAATCAAGTAGTTTAATTTAGAGCTCATAATGCCCACTTTAATTAACTTAAGTTTAAGCTTTTAATTTATTTTATTTCTTGTACCATAACCTAGGTTAGCATAACTTAGACACTTGGTTTAGGTTTGGACACATGTCATTACTTAGATTCCTAATTTTAGGCTTTCAATGGTCTAGATTTAAGACTAATTAATAATGTACAAATAAACGTTAGTCAAAACAGAAAGAGATTGACCTTAGGGCCAGACAGACTAGGTGTCTAGCACTTTCCCAATCTATCACTTAATACTTACCCAGAATCCTAATGAACCGGTCTTATCCATTGAATCATTAGTCTCCCCTTCATTGGGGGAGACATTTCTTGTAATACCCTACTTTTTAAACCCGGTCTGATTTCACGGTTGACCCGGTTTAACCGTGCAGGAACTGAACCAGAGGGAGTTAGAGCGGGTTCCTTATGGGCTATGATGGCAAGGGTGACCTTAAACACCGGCTGGCCCGACAAGTCCAAGCCAGTGTCAGAAGAGACGGGAGTGCCCAAGCCTTGTACATGCACCTACCATAAGGCCATGTACGGATAAAGCAGGTATTATATCCATATTTTAAGGTATATACGTATGCTACATCGTATGCCAGGGGTGGGGTTCGCGCCGAGGCCCGAACTCTGTCAAAATCCCAAGTTTTGGCCCTCAGGTGGGCGGACAGGTGGGTGCACCCACCCACCTGAGTGACCCATCCATGTGCACTATTCATTTATTTAGGAAGTATATATATATAGCATTTAGGATTTTCTTTTCTTTTCTTTTCATTCATGACACCCGTACGTTGGTGAGAATAGAAAAGAGGAGAGAGAAAAGAAAGGGAAGAAGAAGGGAAGAGAAGGAAGAGGAAGATGAGAAGGATTTCAGTGGCGCCGAAGCTTGATCTTCCCATTCCGGCGGCGGAGGAGTGATCTTCAACTCTAAATCTACCTGTAGAGGTAAGCAAAGTCGAGTTCTTTAAACATTCACCATACCCAAGCTTAAACCCTTGATTAGAGTAGGGTTTCTTGAGATCTTGTAAATCCCCTTTGAAATGATGAATCTAAGGTTTAATGGATGATTTATGTGTTGATCTTGAAGGATTTGAAGAGGTATTGACAAGGTGGAAGAAGCGTTGTGGGTTTGAAGTGATTTGGAGGGTTTGAAGTCGTTCTTGAGCAAAGAAGGTAAGATGGTTTCCCATCACTTGAATTTAACCTAGATCTAGGTTAGAACCATCCTATAGGACCTTGAAGGTGTGAAGAATGGGTGGGAAAAAGCCCCATTTGAATCCCCAAAGAATGGAGGAAGTTGGGAAGAAACAGGGTTTTTCCCGCCAAGACCGGTGGGTGCAACCGGTGGGCCCCTACCCGCCTGTGGGCACCCACCTGAGAGGGCAGGGGGGCTTCGGGCCTAACTGGCGGGCCACCCTACCCGCCGGTCCTAGCAGGGGCCCCTGGCCCAACCGACGGGTGGAACCGACGGCCCTACCGGTGGGCCCCTACCCACCGGTCCAAACCGGTGGGTAGGACCGGTGGGCCAGACTGCCCACCTGTCTGACCCACCCGTGTGGCCCCAAAGGTGATCCTTATGTCCGATTGAACCCAAATCGGGCGTGTGACCTTCTTTTGATGTTCTAAACATGATTTTGTCATCGAATCTCGTTAATTTTGATTCCAAATGGTGAAGTACTAACCCCGCTCAATTATGTTAGGTTCACCAAATCCTACCCGATTCGCACCGGATCTCACCCGTACCGAACGGAAATCCTTGTACGCTACAAATAAGTGGGGAGAGGACGTTTGGCCTTGTTTCAAGGCATTGTTTGGCATTCATTTAATTATATCTAGTCTAGTCATGTCATCATGAATATGCTATGTAGATTAGTCATTCCTCATAGTGTGATGCATATGTGCTATGTTTACTTTCTAAATGCCAATTGAATGAGATGTTTATATGTTGAATGTGGACATCATGGTGCATGATGCATTGATAGACTAAATGCCATAGTCAGCTTGGAAACGAGTGCATTGGTGGCCCGTGGAATGGGACACGGAGGCACTATGCAATCGTACTATTGTCATATAGGAGCATGCGGTATTAGGATTTTCACCATCCCGTGCTACGACCCTTCCCAACAAGGGTTAAGGTGTTGGGTTATCATTTGGGGGGAATCAGTGGTCGCGGTTGTCGGGTCACTGTGGCGGTTAGACATAACACCTAGCGGGTCATGTAGGACAGTCGGCAACCCCGGTGGTACATTCAAGAGGGCCAATCGTACTGCTTTTAAATTGCTGGAGTCAGCACCTTTATTTTCAGTCATTTACATTTTTGTTGAGAGCCGGTGGACGGCATTGTCTTTATTTTTTCGAGTACTCACGGTGGGCCTTCTCCGACAGCCCTATGGGCGTATCGCGGGAGGGAGTTCGCGGCTCGTACCCAGAATATACGCGCACTATGGTTGTAGTAGCACTAAAACCAAGGACTTAGTAATGTTGTTTAGGTGGATGTGATTTAAAATGAATAGCATGGCATGTAGTGCATATGATTGTGGTTTGATGTGTGGACTACTGTGTGGTCCATCTTTCTACTTACTGAGCTAGTGAGCTCATCCCACGTGTGCACCCCCTTTTTAGATGATTTTGCAGGTCATAC
>NW_024868610.1:70121-79565 GCF_013358625.1 Macadamia integrifolia | reverse complement strand
ATTTCCAAGCCGACTACGGCATCTAGTCTATCAATGCATTATGCACCATGATGTCTACATTCAACATATCAACATCTCATTCAATTGGCATTTGGAAAGTAAACATAGCATATATGCACATCAATGTGTGGAATGACTAATCTATATATCATATTCATGATGACATGACTAGATTAGATATAGTTATATGAATGCCAAAAAAATGCCTTGAAACAAGGCCAAACGTCCTCTCTCCACTTACTTGTAGCGTACAAGGATTCCCGTTCGGTACGGGTGAGATCCGGAGCGAATCGGGTAGGATTTGGTGAACCTAACATAATTGAGCGGGGTTAGTACTTCTAACATAATTGAGCGGGGTTAGTACTTCACCATTTTAAAATCAAAATTAATGAAATCTGATGTCAAAATCGTGTTTAGAACGTCAAAAGAAGGTCACACGTCCGATTTGGGTTCGATCGGACATAAGGATCACCTTCGGGGCCACACGGGTGGGTCAGACAGGTGGACTGTCTACCCACCGGTTTTACCCACCGGTTTGGGACCGGCGGGTAGGGGCCCACCGATTGTACCCGTCGGTTGTACCCGCCGGTTGGGCCAGGGACCCATTGCTAGGACCGGTGGGTAGGTACCCACCGGTTGTACCCGCCGGTGGTACCCGCCGGTTGGGCCTGAAGGCCCCCTACCTTCTCAGGTGGGTACCCACAGGCGGGTAGGTACCCGTCGGTTGTACCCACCGGTGTTGGCGGAAATGACACTATCTCTTCCCCATTTTCTCCATCCTTTGGGGAATCAAATGGAGCTTTCCCCCACCCATTCTTCACACCTTCGAGGTCCTATAGGATGGTTCTAACCTAGATCTAGGTTAGATTCAAGTGAGGGAAACCATCTTACCTTCTTTGCTCAAGAATGACTTCAAACCCTCCAAATCACTTCAAACTCACAATGCTTCTTCTACCTTGTCAATATCTCTTCAAATCCTTCAAGATCAACACATAAATCATCTATTAAATCTTAGATTTGTCATTTCAAAGGGTATTTACAAGATCTCAAGAAACCATACTCGAATCAAGGGTTTAAAGCTTGGGTATGGTGAATGTTCACAAAAACCAACTTTCCTTACCTCCAACTGTAGATCTAGAGTTGAAGATCACTCTCCCAGCACCGGAATGAGAAGATCAAGCTTTGGCGCCACTGAAATCCTTCCTTTCTTCCTCGTCCTTCTCTTCCTTTCTTCTTCCCTTTCTTTTCTCTCTCCTCTTTACTTTTCTCACCAAACGTACGAGGGTAATAAATGGAAAGAAAAGAAATCATAAAGCCTTATATACTATTCCTAATTAAGTGAATAGTGCTCTTGGATGGGTCACTCAGGTGGGTGCACCCACCTGTCCTACCCACCTGAGAGCCAAGACTTGGGATTTTGACCGGGTTCGGACCTCGGCGCGAACCCCACCCCAGGCATACGATGTAGCATACGTATATACCTTAAAATACGGATATAATACCTGTTTTATCCATACATAGCCTTATAGTAGGTGCACGTACACGGTTTGGGCACTCCCGTCTCTTCTGGCACTGGCTCGGACTTGTCGGGCCAGCCGGTGTTTAAGGTCACCCGTGCCATCATAGCCCATAAGGAACCCGCTCTAATTTCCTCTGGCTCGGTTCCTACATGGTTAAACCGGTTCAATCGCGAAATCAGACCGGGTTTAAGAAGCGGGGTATTACAAGTACGATTGGCCCTCTTGAATGTACCACCAGGGTTGTCGGCTGTCCTACATGACCCGCCAGGCGTTATGTCTAACCGCCACAGTGACCCGACGACCACGACCACGGTTTTCTCCCAAATGATAACCCACCACCTTAACCCCTGTTGGGAAGGGTCGTAGCACGGGATGGTGAAAATCCTAATACCGCATGCTCCTATATGACAATAGTACGATTGCATAGTGCCTCCGTGTCCCATTCCACGGGCCACCAATGCACTCGTCTCCAAGCCGACTATGGCATCTAGTCTATCAATGCAACATGCACAATGATATCCACATTCAACATATAAACATCTCATTCAATTGGCATTTGGAAAGTAAACATAGCACACATGCATATCAATGTGAAGAATGACTAATCTACATAGCATATTCATGATGGCATGACTAGACTAGATATAATTAAATGAATGCCAAACAATGCCTTGAAACAAGGCCAAACGTCCTCTCCCCACTTACCTGTAGCGTGCAAGGATTTCCGTTCTGTACGGGTGAGATCCGGTGCGAATCGGGTAGGATTTGGTGAACCTAACATAATTGAACGGGGTTAGTACTTCACCATTTTGGAATCAAAATTAACACGATCAGATGATAAAATCATGTTTAGAACGTTAAAAGAAGGTCGCACGTCCGATTTGGGTTCAATCGGACATAAGGATCACCTTCGGAGCCACACAGGTGGGTCAGACAGGTGGGCTGTCTGGCCCACCGGTCCTACCCACCGGTTTGGACTGGCGGGTAGGGGCCCACCGGTTCCACCTGCCGATTGGGTCAGGGGCCCCTGCTAGGACCGGCGGGTAGGGTGGCCCGCCGGTTGGGCCCGTCGGTTGTGCCCGAAGCCCCCCTGCCCTCTCAGGTGGGTGCCCACAGGCGGGTAGGGGCCCACTGGTTGCACCCACCGGTCTTGGCAGGAAAACTACCGTTTCTTCCCAACTTCCTCCATTCTTTGGGGATTCAAATGGGGGCTTCTCCCCACCCATTCTTCACACCTTCAAGGTCTTATAGGATGGTTCTAACCTAGATCTAGGTTAGATTCAAGGGATGGGAAACCATCTTACCTTCTTTGCTCAAGAACAACTTCAAACCCTCCAAATCACTTCAAACCCACAATGCTTCTTCCACCTTGTCAATACCTCTTCAAATCCTTCAAGATCAACACATAAATCATCTATTAAACCTTAGATTCATCATTTCAAAGGGGATTTACAAGATCTCAAGAAACCCTACTCGAATCAAGGGTTTAAGCTTGGGTATGGTGAATGTTCAAAGAACCCAACTTTGCTTACCTCTAACTGTAGATCTAGAGTTGAAGATCACTCTCCCGGCACCGGAATGGGAAGATCAAGCTTCAGCGCCGCTGAAATCCTTCTCTTCTTCCTCTTGCTTCTCTTCCCTTCTTCTTCCCTTTCTTTTCTCTCTCCTCTTTACTATCCTCACCAACGTACGGGTGTCATAAATGAAAAGAAAAGAAAATCATAAAGCTATATATATAATTCCTAAATAAGTGAATAGTGCACATGGATGGGTCACTCAGGTGGGTGGGTGCACCCACCTGAGGCCAAACTTGGGATTTTGACCGAGTTCGGGCCTCGACGCGAACCCCACCCCTGGCATACGATGTAGCATACGTATATACCTTAAAATACGGCTATAATACCTGCTTTATCCGTACATGGCCTTATGGTAGGTGCATGTACACGGCTTGGGCACTCCCATCTCTTCTGGCACTGGCTCGGACTTGTCGGGCCAGCCGGTGTTTAAGGTCACCCTTGCCATCATAGCCCATAAGGAACCCGCTCTAACTCCCTCTGGTTCGGTTCCTGCATGGTTAAACCGGTTCAACCGTGAAATCAGTCCGGGTTTAAGAAGCAGGGTATTACAGTGTGTGAGTGTGTTGTGGAGATTGACGTGCAGGGTGGCTGAAGGTTGGTTCCCGCACTGCATGCCCATGGTGTGTGAGTGTGGGATACAGGGTGGCCAAAGGTTGGGTTCTGGCACTATACGCCCACGGGGTGTGTGAGTTTGTTTATGATGTGACACATACCATAATAGAATGCATTGGGTTAGGATAACCACCCGGGTGCTACAAACCTTACCAATAGGGGTTTACGTATTGGCTAATCTTACCATCCGGCAGTCCAAGGTTGGAAACGATTTTTGGTAACTGAGGTGATGGAGATGTCAGCGTCGTGGCAAACCCTCAAGCAATGTTGGATTGTCATACATGCGATGTTGGATTTGATGTAGTGATATTATGGGGGATTATTAATAGGGGCTTACCGAACCCAAGGGAGTAACGCAGTTGGTGAGCAACAAACTTTGTACGAGCCGTAAACTAGGACGTCTTAAGTTTGACTCCCACTAGACACACCTTGGGCCACTCACATGGAGGTGTTTGGTGCTCTTCACTGCTTTCAGTGAAACTTGAATGGTTCTCATTCAACTTCTGTATGACCCGGTCCATGCGGTTGTGGGGTCAGTATGGGCCCGCGAGACTAGTCAGGCAAAGGCCTGGATACCCGTCATTAGCAAAAATAAATAAATAAATAATAGGAGCTTACCGAGTACCGAAGCAACCATGTAGGGACCAGAATGCTCCTGACTTGCAACTAACTTGTATCCTTGGGGACCAATAATGTACATTTTTTACTAGGGATACCATTTATGTTGCAGTAGCACTAATACCCATTATGGACTTAGAATCTGTTGATTAGGTGTGTTTGCTAATAATTTGGATCATGTCATTGCATTCATTTAAATGCATTCCTATTGGTTTGGTTGGACATTTAAATTGTTTTTATTTCATGAATTATTGTGAATGTTTGAGTGTACCCCTCACTAGGTTTCGTGGATGCTCACCCCCCTTGTTGCCTCATTTTTAGATGTTGATTCAGGTAACCATCCAGAGTTTGTGGTTGAGGAGCCGACTCTCTACGGAAGTGACCTCTGGGATGAGGAGCTAGCCACGCACGAGGACCGTTGCGTATGAGACGAATGTGCATTCAGAGCACGTTGAGGATGAGAATATCATCATCTTCTATTTTTTATTCTTTTGTTTACATATCAGATGTAGCCCTGGGGGTATAATTGTAATTATGTTTTTACTGTGAAAACATTTTTTTTGGTAAATATGATAAGGAAAAAGGTTGGGTATGCAGCCGATACCAAGTATGCTAGCACCCATTGTGTCTATCTCTCTCTTCCCTTTTTTCTGAAATGACCCTCATATCCTTCTTGAATGATACTCCATCATGTGTTCCTATTGGTGTTATCCGCTAGCATACTTAATATCGGTGGCATACCTATCCCTCTCCCATATCATAAATATCTTAGACTTCACCAATTGTATATATTTTGATTATTATGTTCTATGTGATCATGGAATCATTTCATAGCTTTATGAACTTAAAGTACTGCATCATGGATCCTGAATGGATTGTGGATACATGTGCATGTCCATGTCACCAGCTTTCAGGTGTGTGGAGGCAGTATGTGACACCCTCTTAAAGAAAAGTAAAAAAACAGCTACTTAGTCATTGTTTATGAATTAAACAAACGAAGGAAGAATTAATGGACCAGGGCATAATGAAGTGAAGGCACCATTTATTGCTTAATATGACATCATGCAAAAAGAATACATTTTTTTCATTAACCATTATAGAGGATAATAACATTTCATATTTCATTTATTTAGATTGATATACAATGAGGCTGAAACACACTAAGAAGATAGTACATAGCCAAGCCCAACCTTAAAACACATTGTTGAACTCCCCATCCCTTTATTTTCTTTTATTATTACTTCTTCATTTGCTATCATAGAACGGGAGCCTATCTCCTTCTCTTCATTTACTACCATGAGATTGAGGGAACCAATCTCCTCAATGGAAGAAACAAGGGCCACTGCATGATTGCATTTTCTGCAGACGGCGACGCCTCTCATCAGACAATCTTTTAGCAAACCTGAGACAACATCAATGCAGCAAAAGGAACCCATAGTTAATCCGTAGGGTCTAGGGCAATCAGTAAGCTAAACCTTTGCTCTTAAACTCAGTTTACCCGTACAGAAAACTGAGATTGACGTTACCAATCCGGTAATGACCCAAAGGGAAAAAAAAAGGGATCTACCTATTTGTCTAGGCTTAGAGTTTTGCCATCCATAGTATAGAAATATATAGGGGAGATTTCCTTACAAGGGCAGCGTAAAAACAAATCTGTATGCTACACCAACAAGGACCTGGATAATGTATCATCTATATATGGTCTATACGGACCCACATGGTAAGAATAAGAGAAAGTGTTAATGTAGGTCCCATTATTTATTACATGAGAAGGATATAGAAGAACCTATACAAGGGTGGTTTAACCCCATATAATAAGGGTTGAAAATTTTGTCCCCAATGGTGGTGCGGGTGAAGGAAAAATTTGTCCTAGATGTAGTACTAACTATCCAACATAGTCCCATTCACATGAAAATTATCATTCAAAATCCTTCACTTGTTTGGGAAAATAAATTCCATGAAAATCCTTAAAATGGATTGGAAAATTGATTGAAAAGAAATGAATGGTTATGCTAAGGAAACTGTCCATAAATTCTATCCTATTCTCTCTTCTTCTTCTTTTTTTTTTTTTTTTTTTTTTATGGAATCAGGAAAATTACCACACATTTGTGATGGAGTAAATGAATTAAGCTACTAGGGAAAGAAGAAGAACCCATAATCCATAATCCATCGACTGTATAAACCTATGAAGACAATTATTGTGTGTGCTTACTTGGTTAGAGCTTCTTTATTTGTCATTCCACTTGTAACAGGTATGTAGTTACCAGTCACCAAGTCCACCAAGGAAACTGGTTTCTCTAACAGCTCTTCTCCTATCTTCCCAAGCTTCTCAAGGTTTTCTTTGCTTGCATTATCAATGGAAGCTTCAGAACTCGTTAAATTCTCACACTACTAATTGCAATCAATTACATGTTAGCTTCTAATTAATTAGTATAAACAAACTGACAAAGATAAGAGGGATGAAAAGATCAAACTACACCTGAATTCTAAGGTAGTTGTCTTTACATGTCCGGTCATGGAAGCACATGGCTGTGTATATATCAACCATATCGGATGATGCATATACCAAAGATTCTATTAATGGAGGTGCAATGTCAGGCCCAAATAACCAATCTATGATCCCCCAATTTTTTCCTTCAACTACCATCTTCCCCTCATTCTTTGCTTCTCCTGTGCCAAGAGAGAGAACCAAATACCTGCTATAATCTAAGGCCTGGTTTGAGCACTTATTACAACCTGCTTCTCTCTTGCTCTCTTTCATCATTTCACCCATTGCAAGCAAAGTCTATAGAGAGAGAGAGAGAGAGAGAGATCAGTAGTTAAAATGATGAATTTGGATTGCTATTGTAGACTCCAGGGTTGTTACATAAGATCTGAATTGAAAGGAAATTACAAAGAGTAGCAATGTGTTTAGGAAAAAACTAAAAATATATAAAGAACAGCTAATGATTCTGGTTGAAATGAAACGAGAAAAGAAATGCCCTAAAGAAGCAGTGTGAACTTTTTTTTATTTTTACTTTTTCCTTAAATTTTTACCTAGAAACCCTAAAGCTTTCTTTATTTAACCCCTAAAATATTGAGCTGATTTTTTGATAAATTCTTATAAAATGCTTTTCAAATGTGGCTAGATTAGAGATATCTCTAGCCTGGCACTAGTATTTGTTACATGGTACCAAATCTAAAATTTTGTGGACAGCCCTGTTCACAAGTCAAGTTTCAGGCAACACGGAGTAAACCAAGTTACGAAATAATGCTATGAGAATCTAGTGACTAAATGAAACTTTTCTAAAAAGAAATGGATGCCTTAAAATATGAAAGAATATACCAACAAACTAGAGGGCAAGTGAATGAATTTGAGATTGAAATTTTACCTATGGCCAATCTAAATTATTTTTTAAAGACCCAAATGGTCAAAATTGGCCAATCACCCTTCCATGTGCAAGACTTGGTATTTTACTTAAGGAAATAATTCTCTAGTTTTTTTATACTAGAAAAGTTTTATAAAATTAATGCATGCCACATCACTCCACTTCTTTTTCAACCAAAACATTGTAATAATGAATTAAATTAACTTGTAATTCACATCTAACCAAACAAATCCTTTTTAAATTTAAAGTGGATTATATAGAAGAAATATGAGTATGGGTTGGAGGAGAGATGTACTGGATTATTGGCTGCTAAACCTCCATCTGTGACATTGAATTCCTTTGTGACTGATAGTGTGGTGTTCTTGAAATAATATGGGGGAAAATAAGTTGGTGCTGCAGATGTGGAGATACAAACATCAGACATCAATGAATCATCTATTTCATTGGCTCTGGCCTGCATGAGGTGCATTAAAAACATCACAATTCACATTTCACATGGAAGGATGGAGAATCAAAAGTTAGGCCTTGTCCCTTGTGTCAATTGTGTGATAGAAAAACAATTTTCTTGCTACCTGAGCTTATAGTCAAAGAAATTAAATTATTTTTTCCCCTATGAGTTCACAAATTCCCTTTTAAATTTTTGTATTTTCTAAAATACACTTCGAGATTTTATTTCTTTGACTGCGAGTCCAAGTAACCACAAAATTTCAACAAGAAGATCTCACCCACCCGAAAGGTGCTGAAGATGGTTGGCTGCATAATTTTGACATCAAAAGAAGTGATAAGCACATTGGTTAGTGTCTCCCCCAGCTTCCATTTTCCCAAATTATCCCTGATTATTTGGTGAAGGTTTTTGCCATCGTATTTGGGAGACAAAAGTTGTGGCATAAGTGCTGGGGTCTCTTTAATAACTTCTAAAAGTGTTGGGGTTTCTTTAATAATTTTGATAAGTTGGAGTAACCATGAATATTTCTGCCCCGCAAGTAAGGCCCTGAGCTCACCATCTTGTTCAAGATCAGGCCTGTTATCAACAGGAGATAAGAGAGAATCAGCCTTTTATTTATTATATATGCACTCAAGAGATCAAAAAACAAGTTGTTTCTCATACTCTGCTAGTTTTTCCATCCAAGGTCATGGTGGACTCAAGAGACAGTGGAATATGAGGACTGTTATGAAGAGAAGACAAACAATGATGAGGGTTCATTAATATACGTAATAAACTGCAGACAGGATTATTCAATCCCATCTAGGTCTAGTTAGGTGTTATATGTGTGTGTGGTGGTTCTCTGTCCGGCAGTGCGGTTATGCCAGTGTTCTCTATCTCTATCTCTCTCCTCTTAAAACAAGAAAGCAGATGTATATATATATATATATATATATGTGTGTGTGTGTGTGTGTGTGTAAGAGCTGGTAGATCATGCTTCCAAACAGAATTCTTTTGCTCTCTCTCTCTCTCTCTCTCTCTCTCTCTCTCTCTCTCTCTCTCTCTCTCTATATATATATATATATATATGTGGGAGGGGGATAGGTATGCCACCGATATCAAGTATGCTGGTGGATAGCACCAATAGGATCACATGATGGAGTATCATTCAGGAAGGATATGAGGGTCATTTCAGAAAAAGGGAAAAGAGAGATAGACACAATGGGTGCTAGTATACTTGATATCGGCGGCAGACCCAACCTTATATATATATATATATATATGTGTGTGTGTGTGTGTGTGTGAGAGAGAGAGAGAGAGAGAGA